>NC_136486.1:108784673-109077173 GCF_053919585.1 Euprymna scolopes
CACACACACACACACACACACACACACACACACACATACGTATACATTCACACGCGCGTGCGCGTAGGAGAGACGTTCTAAAAGTAATGTCTCCTATGTTTTTATCCCACTCAAATGGAATAGAGAAGATTGCAAATTGCATTGTTATGATGACTAAACTTATGCATTCATGACCTGAAAGTTTGATCTCTGTGTTGCAGACATTGACGGTGTGATACTCTAAGTTACCTATGACATGGATGTATGTTATAAGCAAAGACGCATCATTTAATTCCTTACAAAAGCGCATAGAAAATGATATTGTTTATGTAGAAAAGTCAAAATAAAATTCGGGGGAGGGGGAAGTTCGCTCATTTTAATGGAATCACTCCCGATTCCGTAGCTCTTTAACTTTGTGTGGTAATAAAATAGGATGCTTTACTTTTGAAACGACCTTCGTATGACAAAGTGCGATCCGGGCGCCCATACAGTTATCGTTCATCGCTGGCAAAAGTGCATTGAGAATGTTGGTGACTATGTAGAAAAATAAATTTGGGAGCACAAATGATCACTCGTTTTAATGACACGACTCCCGTCTACGTAATTCTTCGACTTTTCAAGTCAAAAATAGAAGGTTTTACTTTTGGGACAACTTTCAGATATATAATATATATCCACACACACATACACGCACGCACACACACACGTATACACACACACACAAACACACAAACACACACACACATATATATATATATATATATATATATATATAGAGAGAGAGAGAGAGAGAGAGAGAGAGAGAGAGAGAGAGAGAGACTAACAGGTTGCTCGCCATTGCTCGGTCGTAAAATACGCTTAAATATGATATTTTAATTAATGCAAATTTCGTATTTATTATTATATTATATTGGACCTAATATGTAGTAATGATTTAAAAAGTTTTTTTTAAATGACTCATGCGCGACCACCGAAAATCGAAACCAAAACGTTTAGTGCACGGTTTACTTTTTCCTTTTACATTAATGTCTGGGCTATGAAGTCATGTTTGCTGCCAGGCTAAAAATTAAAATATGAATCAATAGCTATTGCGTTGCGTATGAACATTCGTAATGTCGTCGTTCGACCTTCACCTAGCAAATTCCATTTTTTTTTCACACTTTTGCACCAATTTTCCCCGGCTAAAACCCAAATATAAAGTTTCACATCGGTTCGAATACCCTATATATTAAGTTTTATGTCTGTAGACTAAAAACAGACAGAGGAGTTTTTTAGGCAACATTTTTTAAACAAATATAAATATATATATTATTTTAATTGGAATTCATTATTGAGATAAGTATTATTTTATATTAATTTATTTATTGCGGACTATTATTCTCATCTTTATTAATTGTTGTTTTTACGACGTTTTGACCAACTATTCCTCTGGCCTATTAATAAATAAAACGTGAATTTATAAGATCAAAAAGTCCAACCTTGATCGCCCTTCAAGGCCCGTGGCGCAGTTGATAACATTCAATCTCTACGGTTCCAGATGAGCGCTGTCTGAAGATAGCGGTTTCAATCCTACCCAAAGCCGGCCAGAGGCTTACTTGGCCAAAACGTGATGGACAACAATTACGGATAGCAGTAATTGCTGAGAATGCAGTTCGGAGATTCGAAATTCCTATCCGTCGCGGTTACCACCTGACGAAGGCCAGAGGAATAGTTGGCCGAAACGTCGTAAAAACAACAACTAATAAAGATGAGAATAATAGCCTGTAATAAATAAATTAATATAAGCATGCCTACATAAATATATATAGAAAGAGATTTGCGTTTACTGTAACCTTTTTTGTGCTAATATTACGCAAGTATAAATCATGTAGAATGTCTGCATGAATATGATTACACGTAATAGTAAACTAAAGACGATCATCTCCTAAGAAAATCGAAGAAACTCATAGGAAATTAATTAAAATGAATGTTTAAAAGAATATGCAAATTAGCTAGATCTTTTTTGCAGATAAGTTCAATTTCACCACCCATACATGAGAAAGTTGTATTTTCTTCTTAAATAAATAGAAAAAGGCTTTTAATATGAACATTGAGGCCCCCCCTCCGCTTCGGCGGCACGGGGGACAAGATCAAAGTGTAGTATCTGTTCCGGCAGATACTGCAGCTATGACTGGCTATGACTAGCTATGACTAGCAAAGACCGGATGTGGGGGCAACCCCACATGCCTGACCATTAACCAGCTCCCATTTCCCACCTCTCGGGAGCTGGTCCCCTTTTTCCCTTCCCCCTCCCTTCACTCCTCACATTAAAAATCGGCCTTGTGCCTAATTTGCTCGGTGGGGGAGCAAATAAATACCATCTGTTCCGGCAGATACTGCAAGCTATGACTAGCAAAGACCAGATGTGGGGGCAACCCCACATGCCTGACCTTTAACCAGCTCCCATTTCCCACCTCTCGGGAGCTGGTCCCCTTTCCCCTTCCCCCTCCCTTCACTCCTCACATTAAAAATCGGCCTTGTGCCTAATTTGCTCGGTGGGGGAGCAAATAAATACCATCTGTTCCGGCAGATGCTGCAAGCTATGACTAGCTAGGACTAGCTATGACTAGCAAAGACCAGATGTGGGGGCAACCCCACATGCCTGACCTTTAACCAGCTCCCATTTCCCACCTCTCGGGAGCTGGTCCCCTTTTTCCCTTCCCCCTCCCTTCACTCCTCACATTAAAAATCGGCCTTGTGCCTAATTTGCTCGGGGGGGGGGAGCAAATAAATACCATCTGTTCCGGTAGATGCTGCAAGCAAAGACTAGCTATGACTAGCAAAGACCATATGTGGGGGTAACCCCACATATCTGAACTTGGTCAAGGTAGGGATCACCCTACGACCACAGTTACTATCCAGCTCCCATTTCCCACCTCTCGGGAGCAGGATCCCCCTTTCCCTCCCCCCTCCCTCTATCTCCACATTAAAAAACGGCCTTGTGCCTAATTTGCTCAGTGGGGAAGCAAATAAATAACAGGCTTTTAATATGAACATCAATACACAAAAACCCATAATTTATAGGAATATATATATATATATATATATATATATATATATATATATATATATATATATATATGGATTTTCTGAATTAAACTATGTAGAATTAGAATTAAATTTATTGTTTGACAAAGCAGTGCAAATAATTATTGAAGGTTTTTCCTTAATCCATGGATTTTCAATGAATGGCTCATCTCATAGGAGGAAATTTTATTAACGAAATAGATGTGGGTAATAATAAAGTTTGCTTATTAGTACATAAATTGAAAATTGAAATTGTAATAATGGTGTAAAAAAGATACTCCAAGTTGAAATCATGAGAATACAGGAACAATTGTAAAACCCAATGAATACAATTATATTCAAGAATGAATTATATATATATATATGACTACTTCATCTACTCACATAAACCTAATATACGAAAGTATAGATTTATGCGTAAACTTTAAGTATTTACTTCAAAAGTGCTCAATACGTAGGTAGAGCTAGTTAGTAATTTATAAAATATATATGGCGATTAAGCTACACTGAATATTCTGCGTTTCATCCACTATAGGATTCGTCAGGCTTATGCGCGAATTCTGTGGTTGCTTCTTATTTTTATATATGTTGAGGATTTCTAGTTAGCCAATCAGCTTTCTAGTATCTACCGCGCCCCTTCCTATCAGCCAATGGGCATGCATTTTATCGAACAAAGGATCTGTTTTAGAACTAGGTTAGTGGTTTAAGGTAGACGTTTTCCTTCCTTTTTATATATATATAAATATACCTATGTGTACACACACACACGTGCACATATATATATATATATATATATATATATACATATATGTGTGATCGTTTATGTATATTCATGTTTATTTAATTTATTTATTTGTTTGTTTTCTATTGTTATTGTTAGTTTTAAAGCTATTTTGTATCGCTATCCTAGAGTAAGTTTTATTTTGTGAACACAGTTGTTTGCTATTTCTCGTCTACAGTTTAATATATTTTGAGGTTCTTTAAAGTACAGGATAGCAAATTTTTCATGGAGGCATAATTTACATGGGTCGTCTAAATGTCATATATTTTATAAATTACTATATATATGTGTGTATATATATATATATATATATATATATATATATATATATATATATATATATATATATACAGCACAAATATCCTTAATCACTTCATTCGCTTTTTGACCATGATTAAAGGCGAAAAGAATGAGGTGTCGAAAATGTGATTTTTTTATCTACTTGGCAATCCATTTGATGGTTCTGAAAAACGATAAAAAATTATATGAGCAAAAACTATGGCCATTGTCTTGTAGAACAAAATAGTGCTTTCTAATGATGTATAACATTTTGCCAAATATCGAAACATGTTTTAGAACAACATTTTTATGAAATTATGCAAAAACCTGATAACGTTGAACCTGGTTAATATCAATATTAATAAACATTAACCATTAATAATCTGACAACGTTCAACCTGGCTAATATCAATATCATTAACCATTAACCAATAATCACCTGAAAATGTTAAACCTGGTTAATATCAATATTAATAACCAAAAACCTTTAATAGCCTGATAACATTGAACCTGATTGATATCAATATTAATAACAATTAACTATTAAAAAACTGATAATTTTGAACCTGGTTAAAATCAATATTAATAACCATTAACCATTAATAACCTGATAAGGTTGAACCTGGTTAAAATCAATATCAATAACAATTAACCATTAATAACCTGATTACGTTGAACCTGGTAAATATCAATATTAATAACCATTAACCATTAATAACCTGATTACGTTGAACCTGGTTAATATCAGTATTAATAACAACTAACCATTAATAACCTGATTACGTTGAACCTGGTTAATATCAATAATAATATCCATAAACCATTAGTAACCGAACAACATTTAACCTGGTTAATATCAATATAAATAATCATCACCCATTAATAATCTGACAACGTTGAACCTGGTTAATATAATATTAATAAACTTTAGCCATTAATAACCTAATAACGTTTAACCTGATTGATATAAATATTAATAACCATTAACCATTAATGATATGACAACGTTTAACCTGGCTAATATTAATATTAATAACCATTAGCCATTAAAAACCTGATAGCGTTTAACCTGGTTGATATAAATATCAATAACCATTAACCATTATTAACCTGACAACGTTGAACCTGGTTAATATCAATATTAATAACTATAAACCATTAACAACCTGATAGCGTGGAACCTGGTTGATATCATTATTAATAAAAATTAACCATTAATAACCTGACAACGTTTAACCTTGTTAATATCAATATTAATAACAATTAGCCATTAATAACCTGATAGCGTTGAACCTGGTTGATATCAATATTTATAACCATTAACCATTAATAATATGACAACGTTTAACCTGGTTCATATAAATTTTAATAAGCATTAACTATTAATAACCTGATAGTGTTAAACCTGGTTAATATCAATATTTATAACCATTAACTATTAATAACCTGATAACGTTTAATCTGGTTAATATCAATATTAATGATCATTAGCCATTTATAACCTGTTCACGTTTAACCTGGTTGATATCAATATTAATAACCATTAACCATTAACAACCAGATTACGTTGAACCTGGTTAATATCAATATTTATAACCATTAACCATTAATAATATGATAACGTTGAACCTGGTTAATATCAGAGTTGAGATCATTTGGGAATGTTAGACTATGTATGTAATAGGTTCTCAACACCTCCCTGCAGGAACTGCAAAAACTTAACGTCATCATCTAAATGTACATGCAACTGGAGAGCGGTTGTGAATTTTATATTTCCTAGCTACTTCGTCCTTTGGAGGAAGTCGGTTTAATCCAGCTGCAGTGAATACCGTTTGTTGTTGTATTCATGTAAAAAAAATTTTTAAATCCATCTATATTAACATCTAAACGTTATTGTGCTTATTTAATTCCATGATACGACCGTTTATTTCGTTATACCGTATATGCGGTAAACTGCAAACACTTTTGAGTCTTTTAAATATGCATATATTTATTTTATAAACAACTTATAATAAATTACATTCTGTAATATTCAACTGTAATTTTTCATTGTAATATTTCGTTACGTAATATTTTCGTCGATAGTAAAACATCTGATATCGCTGGAATGCTGAGAACAAATACTACACTTCGATTATATTTATTCGTGTTTAATAATTACAATAAATATCAGAAACAAAAAGAGATTTCACAAACGATACCGAAACATTTACACAACGGATGTGGCACAAAGCAAAATTGCGTAGAGTGGGGTGGGATGGGGGGTTTTCTTCATCCTTGTGGTCTATTCTATTAAACAAGTTTTATCACAAGGGGAAGCTCAATGTTTTGACAAGCTTCTGGGCTTGACCTTTACTCCTGGCCTGAAATGGAACACGTACATCAAGTCTATTGCCAAGGTCGCTGGAAAAATGGTAAGATCCTTCTACCGCTCCAGAAGATATCTCACTGCTGATGCAATTCTCTATCTATATAAAAGCCAAATACGTCCAAGGATGGAGTACTGTTGCCACATCTGAGCAGGAGCTGCTAAAAACACTCTATCCTGCCTTGACAGAGTACAAAATAGGCTTCGTGGCTTAGTGGGGTATGCCCTTTTCTCTTCTCTGCAACCTCTCTCCCACAGGAGAGACGTTGCGAGCCTGCCTTTGTTTCATCGTTACTTCCGTGGCAAGTGCTCGTCTGAGCTCCAATCCCTGATCCCCCTTCGCCGATCTTTCACGAAAAACACCCGTCTAGCTGAATTTCAAACATTTTCTCCACTCTTTATCTGTGCAAAAACCAAAACGTAGATTCCATGAACAAAGCTTCTTTCTTTTAAGTGCACGCCTGTAGAACTCTGTTCCGTCTGCCTGTTTCCCACCTGACTACAACCTGGATGTCTTCAAGTGCAACATAAACAAATTCCTGATGAACCGCCCCCTTAAGTAAGACACTTTATCAAATCTCAACACTAATGTACTGTACACGCAATAACCCTTATCCCCGAATGGCTTCCGGGCGTTGAAATGTGGTGACCACCTTGTAAAAAAAAAAAATATCACATTCAAAATGTGGGTAGCCATATTTGACGTTATCCGCACGTTTGGATTTTTTTATTGACAAAAATATATGCATAATTTCAATTTCATCAGTTGGTGTTGGGCGTCCCCCGTGAGTGCACAGTGAATGAGGCATAAAAAAATGACTAACTACAGCATTCCCCACCCCCATTAAGCCCCAAAAGTCCCCCAGGGAACGTCAAATCCTGGTGAAAATGAACAAACGGTGCAGTTTTAGGCCTTAACATATGTAAATTTGAGTTCTGCGCCATGCAAAAAAAGAAATGACTAAGTCACTCCCCTCCCCGCCTATTTAGCCCCCAAAGTCCCCAAGGCCTTAACATATTTAAATTTGAGTTCAGCACCATGCGAAACTGCTAAATAGACATACACAGAAAATTTAGGACAAATATGGTAAAATAGTCCCCAAAATGAAGTGTTTTTATTAGCCCTAAAAGAGCCCCTGGGGCACACCCACGAGTTATTGCGAAGTATAGGCAAACAAAATTATATAGAAATCGGTTAGTTACAAATTTTCAGAAAGTTTTATGAAAAACAAAGGCATCATTTTTTTTTAATAAGCACAAAAGTGTCATAAAATAAATACGTGTTAGATACGTTTGAAGCCAAAACAACGCATTATTACAAAATAAACAGATATTTATCTTGTTTGAAATTTATATTAAAAGTGTATCTTCGAAATACATTTATAAATTTCTATATAAATTTCAAATGCGTTGTTTTGGCTTCAAACGTATCTAATACGTATTTATTTTATTCAAACTCAACCAGCCTCTATCAAGGAACACAAACCATAACAAAAGTGTCAATTTTAGTCATTTTAACCCGAAAGGCACCTCTGGGGGAGGTCAACCGGAGTTTTCCCGAAAAGTCCGTTCTGATATTTTGTTAGATATATCATGTTTAATGTTTGTGCAAATTTTCAAAAAATTCCAAGGCGTAGTTATTGAGAAAAGTGCGGACAGTCGAACAGACGAACGGACGAACGGACGAAGGGTGAATTTACAGGTTCACCCTCCTTTTGTCGGGAAACCAATAAATGAATTGAGGAGAAACATGTCATTTTATTTATTTAAAGAAATGTTAAGTGTACAATACGAATAACGTTACGTAAGCAAATAGGATCTTTTATTTTTTAAATAGTATTGACTTTGACATACATTAATAATTTTAAACGGAATACTAGTATCAATAGGTAATTATACAATTCTGTTCTTCAGATGCTGCACTTCCATTTCTTGTTCTCTTTCGGTGGAGGAGAAATCCTTCACAACTGAGACAATTTTTATTTTTGTACCTTTTCTCCACGTTAAAAAACGACCCTGGTGTCTAACTCTGTCCCGTGGGGAGGCATAGTAAATAGGTACAATTGATGTAGAAAACGCCGTGGAATTTCCACGTGGTTTTGATAGTATAATAAATATTTAATAATAATTATGACAAATAACTCGACCTAGACGGTAACGTTATTTATTTGTTTCATTGTTATTTACTACGGAAGGAAGAGCTAATACTTATTAAGGCCCAAACACCACTCGAGGATAAGGGCTAATAAGTGTCGGGTGAACGGTGATGATCAGTAACGGTGGAACTTGAGTAGGATTTAATTATTTAAGAAAACAGCTTCAACAAAAACTTATTTACATTAGACTTGAAAACGACCATGTTATAGTCAACAGGACAGCAGTCCCATGGTATTGTATTCCACTGACGAACAGTTTTAGGGACGAAACTTAGGCATAGATAGTAAGTAAGTGAAATTGTTGGAGGTTGTTGTAGCCAGACAAGTATTGGTTGCAAATGTTTTACAGAGGGTGAGAATCTCAGACAGAAGCTCAGTCCAGCACCTGCCATGAGCAGGTGCTGGACTGAATTGAGTAGAGCAGAGATAGGCGTATTTTCATTAGTTGTTAGAAAAACTGAATGGTATCAAATAAACCTAGTTACAAATCGATAGATCAATATGTTGTTCGAAAATAAAAGTTAAATCAACTCTAGCTAAAACTCGGGGAAAGAAAAGCAGAGTACGGTCCCCCCCCCTGGGGCAGTAACACATTCCAGTGCATGGACAGTGCACTAAAATGGTCGAAGATTGTGCAAATGTTTATCAGAATATCATCTCCACTAAACTAGCTGAATGACACTATGCTTCAGGGGATCACTAAGCGACATGTCTGTATGTGTTTGAATGTTCATAAGTGCAGCGTAGCAAGAATGAACGGCTACTAATTTTAACTTCTTTAAGGTTACTATATGGATACACACGCACGCACATACATATGTATGCATGTGTGTGCGTCATTTATTTGTCTTTTTTTGACTGATATTTTTTAGCAGAATGCATTACCTTAATGCTAATAAGGAACGATTTTCTCTCATTAATATCATGCCTCGAAATGAAGAGTGATACACACACATACACACACATTGTTTATTTTATACCATTCAGTCTTAAACACGTACGCACACACACACACACACACACACACACACATATATATATATATATATATATATATATATATATATATATATATATATATATATATAATTAACCACAAGCACGTGTTTCCTCGTTATACTACCATATTATTATACCAACCATACTGATGAGTTCTATAACGACGAAACCCATGTCCGTGGATATATATATATATATATATATATATATATATATATATATGTATGTGTGTGTGTGTGTGTGTGTGTGTGTGTGTGTATATATACACGGCATAATCACGTTGACACATTGGTTTTCTTACATAAAGTAAATTTCACAGGGTATAAAGATTTTTTGATACTGGAGATATCCATAATCGTATCGTATTTCCAAAAAGAAGAAATATATAACAATTTTTCCGTGTCATTAAGTACAACTGACATTTTATAGACACAATCATGATGATTTAGTACCCTTACTACTGAGCCCTTATCCAGTCTGGTTATTACTAAAGATTTATTTCGCAGAGTGTTAATGATAGCGAAATGTTCTCTGCGCCATTTAAACTCTTAGTGGAATACTGGTGTACTCGCATAGTTATGGGCAAGGCCGTTTATCTTAGAATAGAACTTAGACTAACTTCATTTTTCTCAGGATAGACTCTTAGACTTAGAATAGAAAATTAGTGGCCCATTTTCTATCCTAAGTCACACTTTCATTTAAAAGAGGGTCCCTATTTTGACAAACTACTCGGTCCGACCTTTACTCCCGACCTGAAATGGAAGACTTACGTCAAATTTGTTGCTAAGGTCGCCGGAAAAATGATGGCGTATTTTACCTCCGCAGAAGGTGTCTAACTCCCGGTGCAATCCTTTACCTGCATAAGAGCCAGATATATTCTAAAAATGGAGTATTGCTGATATATCTGGAGAAAGTTTAAAACCGACTTCGGAAACTAGTAAGTGATGCCGTTTTTTATTCCCTGCAACCTCTTTCCCAAAAAGATACTGGTCTATCGTTACTTTTACGTAAAATCTTTGGTTTCTCCTTGCCAAACTTTCACAAAAATACTCGCCTAGCTTGCAACGAACATCAACAGTTTTTCCCCTATATCTATCTGTGCCTTAATCTAAACACAAATTCCATGAACAAAGCTTTTTTTTTCATAGAACTGCCCTCCCGTGGAACTCTGTTCTGCTGGCTTGCTTTCTAGCTGACTACAACATTGCCGTCTTCAAGTCCAAGGTAAACAAGTCCTTGTTAACCCTTCCTCTAAATAATCCATTTCTAACCCATCTCAACCACTAACTATTAATACGCTGTTGTCTCAGTGACTACCGTACACTCATTAACCCTTATCCTCGGGTGGCTTTCAGGTCTTAATAAGTAGTAACTCCTATATCAAAAGCATTATATATTCATTGCATTATTTTATAGGTGTTTTTGTTTATATTTTTATCTTTTAAAGCAAAACGTCGTATGAATGTAAAAATATTCGTATAAACATACAAAGTATATATGCTCCCAACTACGCATCAAAAAATCAGGACCCATGTATTAACACTAAATATATACAGCCATACATAAGCAAGCTTACTATTGTTTAGGACTGAGTATATAAATCCTTTTTCGTCAGTTTTTTGTTAATTCTATGAGAAAAAGTATTACAAATATTAAAACATGTACGCGTGCAGCAACGCTTATGCCAACCTTTACATACCAGCACGTGCATATATTATCGCTCGTTAGTATCACGGTTTGATAAATAGATTAGTTATTTCGGTGTGTAGTGCTCATATCAATGTATACAACCTAATGTCATGTGATCAAAGCATAAATTTTAAGTAAATGTAGAATAAATATGTGCTTAATAAGTTAACATTATATGTGTGTGTGTCCTGGTTTGAGGTAGTTTCCTTCTAGCAGTACTAATGAGCTTTGATACAGTGAAACAGTACTGTATGTCGATAACTATAATGCTCCCTATATAAGGTTGAGCATATTGGGAAGTGATATACAAACCCATTAGCGCATTAAGCGATGCTCTTTGTGTAAACAAATTGAGCTTCGGCATTTGGACGATGTCAAAACATCGTTAATTTATTACCAGTACAGCAGCAGCCGAATAGCGTAATGGTAAGAAGACTTGACTGTCAGTTGGGCAGTCGGGTTTCGACCTTGGCTTGAGGTAGTTGCCTGTCTAGTCGCACTGATGAACTGTGATACAGCGAAACAGTACTGTACGTGGTCGACTATATATATATATATATATATATAATAAATTCCACAGCCAAACAACGTCGCAGCCCACAAGAGCCATGACAGTAAAAGAACCGGAAGTCCAAGACTCGAGTTTCGGCCTCATTTGGGCTCATCAGTTAGACACATCCCAACTCAGGATTCGAAACCCGAGCCTCTTGCATGCAAGGCAAGCAGTCTATCAACTGAGCAAACGCCCTGCACACAAGAATTTCTATTAACCAACACAGATCAAGCAAACCGCGCCGAAATCCGACTGTGAAATGAACCTACTGTCGGTCGAAACTCGCGTCTTGGACTTCCGGTTCTTTGACTGTCATGGCTCTTGTGGGCTTCGACGTTGTTTGGCTGTGGAATTTATTATATACAATCTCTCACATTCTGAAAATCATATATATATATATATATATATATATATATATATATATATATATATATATAGAGAGAGAGAGAGAGAGAGAGAGAGAGAGTATCCTAATATTATGTGTTTATCTGAATTCTTATCACGAATTCTTCTTAACTAGTTATTAGAAATATATCCATCCTACCCCCCCCCACCAATTAGCAGAGATTAGACCATTCCAATAATGATCTGATCACTGTAGATTTTGCCGTGGGAGTTTAGTTCTGTGCAATTCTAGGAGGTCCATCCTCCCAGGCTTTGCCTTTTCGCTTTGGGAAGCGGTTAGTTTATTGCTAATCGCCTGAGACACCCTTACCAGGAAATGCTGACGAGGCTGCCCAGACACTTTGTTGCAGGTCAGAATCTCCATCCTCTGGAGCGCTTACTTTTCAATCCCATTTTCTGATCCTGGTGTCTAAGTTCTTGCAGCGGAAAAAAAAACTAAACAAATTCCACTTTCTCCTATTTATGTATGTTAAGCTCTCAAATATAAACTATCCACTTATTTGTCTATCTTTTCAAAGCCCATTATAAACTTCTTTTTCGTATAAATGCTACACTCAACTCTTAACTCCTTGTTACTTTATCATTTCAGTCGTCTTTGGGTAGTCTTTTGTCTGGGCGATCAGTACTGTTTGAAATGATTATATTAAGTGTCTAAATCGTTTTTTCGCAATCGTACTTTATCCAAACCTATGTGTTTACACACATGGGATTACTATTATTTTGTTAAGGGATTAATTCAACTAATAATTCTTACTGTGCCAATACTACACGGTACCCTGCGCTTTTTATACGTAAGGGATAAGAGGAATGGAAAGGGAACTCTCTTTAAGAGTGATTGCATTTAGTTATTGAAAGTTTATTTAGTGCATGTGTGACACAATGGAGAGCGTCCATTTTGGGGGAGGAGGCTGGGGATTTCTACATTAATTAACCTTGTGCCTAACTTGTATTTGCTTGTGAGGGGCAGATGTTTTAAGCAGGTGCTTTGTGACTTTGAAAATGTTAGAATATATCAATCTGGAATGACTCGATCAAAGAATGAAAGTTTATCATCAAGTCAAAACGATATAAGACCTTAGAACTTGAAAGATCAAACGTGAAAAAACACATGATAGGATACAAAAGCAAAACAATGTTTAAACGTTATGCATAAATCTATCTATCTATCTATCTATCTCTATCTCTTCCTTTCTTATTCCCTTTTTCTCTCTTTCTTTATTAAAAATTATTATTAAATATAATTCTATTGTTTTAAAACACTTGAGACTTACATTCTGTGGTCGACGGACGCGATATAGCAGTTTAGCTGCATGTGTCTGGTTTCAACTAGTCCTTGTAAAAAATATGCTCCACCAGTGTTAAACGTAAAATAAATTATATATTTTTATAAAATGCATTTGTTCGCTATTTTTGTACACGCGTGCAATTTCAACATGATGTCCAAGCCATTAATGCCGATGGTGAAAATGTTGCCTGTAACGACGCAATGAAGACTTTAGAATCGACCCGTGCCTACCATTATAGCCGACGACATATCGACCCGTTGTTTTGAAGTTTTCATGTGCCTATCGTTTGATATCGTTTATTCCCCTGGGGAGCTGGTTGCATTCCCAGGACGTTCCTCAACCAAGCAACTCTCACCGAGGAACGACAGTGTCATACATGTCACTTAAAGTGTTTACGACTTATCGCTGATTCGATTTAATATTGAATAGTTTTTTTCTCGATACTTAAATCTGATTATCTCTAGTTATTATCTCAGTTTGGCTTAGAAAACACAGTAAATATAGTGATCCATGGGCTTTAGATTTTCTAATTATCTTCAAGTCAATTTTTGGTGTTTTATATTTCCTGATTATAGTAATGCAACGGCAATGAAAAGCTATTTTTATATCATTTCATGATATATCGAAAGTTTCTATTGTTATGCTCTTCTCTGTGTATAATCTTGCTTTATATTACCAAAAATATAATACATTTCTTTCTTAATGGGCATTCCTCTAGTATTTGGCAATTACAGTTACTAATATTTCTCTTATTATTATTGTCACGGGTCGTCCCGTTTCTCTTCAATATTTTTTGTTGGCTTTTTTTCGGCCTAAGATCAAGCTTCTCAACCATCATTTGCCATGATAAATAACACCCCACATGTGAGCCTATCCTCTAAACTCCTCGACTTAGCATTCACATGCAACATGAGTTGGAAAAAATACATTAAGAACATTGCCAAAGCTGCTGCAAATAAGGTGGGTCTCTCTACAATCCTATAAAATTACTCACACTAAAATATCTGTTAGGACGATACAAAAATGTAATGCAAAGTGGAGCAACTCTTTACTTCTTTGGACAAAGTTACCTCCCCATTGTCCGAAGTCCTAAACTTTAACTTCTAACGATTTCTCGCGAGATCAACGACCTTTCATCTACTATGTTTGAATTGTTGTTACGTGTGTGTTTGTGTCTCCATAATAAACGTATATCGTTATGTAACAGCGAGTGATTTTCTTATTTGTTCATAATTATTCCATTCTTTTATCATAAGCAGCAAACATACCCACGTGAAGGCTGGATATTCCCCGGTAAGATATTTTATGTTATATTGATTCTAACGCATCTCACTATATAACAATATCCTATATCATTACAAAGCCACAATTTGTGCACGCATGGAATATTGTTGCCACATTTGGGCCGGTGTATCTACTATTAGTCTCTTATTTTTGTACAAATCTTTTTAAAAAAGAGCCTCAAATCTAATAGGTATCACAATACATTTGTGCCTGTTTTACAAGTACTTTAATGAAATTTGCTCTGGTGAACTAATATTACCTGTGTTCACCCGGCGTGCATACTCCCAGCTAACCCAGTAAACATCAAAATCCCACCCCTTAACTGTTGAGATCGCTAGATGTCGGAAAGCCTTTTACTCCCATAATTTCTTCCCTCTAACTTTTAGACTTTTAAAATCTCTATCTGTTTCCTGCTTCGTTGGCTGCATTAACATGAAGAAGTTTAAATGTAATGTGAACAAACATCTTAAGTCTTGAAGTCTTCGATCACTACTACCTCCATCGTATCCTGCGCATTCGCCTCTCCGACAAGATCACTAACTCGACCATATGCACCAGATGTAACATCTTTGGTCTGGAGGAAACTCTGCTGAAAAGGAGACTCCAGTGGTTTGGTCACGTGCTGCGCCGGCCGAGGGATGAGTTCGTTTGACAATTAGTCCAGCAGGGGTGGATGGCTTTGACGCGAGATACGGTTAACACCATTGGGGCCGGCTTAACCCATCCCAGGTGAATGCCGCTACAGGTACAGGTACAGGTACAGGAACAGACATCTCGCCGCTCAACTCCCCATAGTCCTCTTTTAGACAAGGTACCAAATAGTAGCTCCTTGCGTTCCAAGTAAGAATATACCTTGTCTGGGGTCAAAAAAAGTTTTAAGAATTTTGATATTCAAGACAACATAATGGAATATTTGATATTAGCCGGTTCCTGTAGATATTTTAACTACGTTTTAAAAGATAAAAGATTTTTTTCTATTATAATTTGACGAAGAATAATGTTATATTTTTTGTCAGAGTGTATAAAAAACGACCTTCTTAAAAAAAAAATCTCGTACGTGCACACATTCGTTATGAAGAATTATTTGGATGAGAGTTGTTCATTAATTAGCCAAATTTCGACCATTTCTTTTTTTTTTTTTTTTTTTTTTTACTAATCCATGTGGAATTGGTCACGAAATGTCATTATTTTGTCAGAAAAAAACGGACACAACTGGCATTTCTCTGGCTTTTCGTTTATGGAATTTCTGATTTTTTTTTTTCGATCATTAATAAAGAAACCTGACTCAATAATGTGAGCCAATCCTTAGATGGACATAGCGGCTTATCTATCTATCTATATATATATATATATATATATATATATATATATATATATATATATATATATATATATATATATATATATATATATATGTATATATATGTATATATATATATATGTATATATATATAGTAAGTTATAAAAATATATGTGGCAATTAAGCTACACAGAATATTCCGCGTTTCATCCACGCTAGAATTCGTCAGGCATATATATTTTTATAACTTACTACCTAGCTCTACCTATGTATTGCGCACTGTTAAAGTAAATACTTAAAGTTTACTATATATATATATATATATATATATATATATATATATATATATATATATATATATATATATATATATATATATATAAAGATAGATAGATAGATTCATAAGCCGGTCTATAAATCTATATCTGATGAATCTCTCTCTCTCTCTCTCTATATATATATATATGTATATATATTCATAAGCCGGTATGTATACAAGCGGGGAGGGAGATTTACCCGGGCGTAAAATACGCTTAAATATGATATTTAAATTGTCCAGATTTCGTATATATTATTATAGAGTCGCGATTTCAAAAGTTAAAAAAAAGTATTTGGGTAACATTAGTTGGAATCGAAACCGAAACTGTAGCATTCAAAGCTGGTAGCGTTACCACCGTACCAACGTCACACACAAATGAATGGGTTAAAAATAAACTAGGATGAATGTACAAAATGTATAACGATGTTTTCCAGTATGACCCGTTTCTGATAATTTAAAAACTACTTTAACCGGCTAAAGACCCATAAAAGAACGGTCCATAAAAAATCCAATCATTTGAGGCCTCTAGCACTGCTCTGCGACTTTTGTTTCGGGGGAGATAGAGTTTTAAAATATGGAGACAGACAGACATATAGCATCTTATATATATATATATATATATATATATATATATATATATATATATATATATAAAGTACACTAAATTTTTCCCCCGAAAAAAACGGGAAAACGTTATCGCCCGTTGACTTAGAATGAGTGCCTTGCGCCAAATTGAGGATTGGATATGAATACATTTGTGCTCTTATCCTTATTAACTGCTTACTGCACATCTAACGCCTGCCATAATACTTAATTCGCTGCACTTTATTGTAACAAAGGTTCATACAAAATTTCAGCCAGATCGGCTTGCTAGTTTACGATAAAACGTCTAGAATAAATGTGGTATTGCGGTGACTAATCACTGTAAATTACTATTAATCCCTCTTATGCTCTAACTGTTCATCGAAAGGATACCATAATACTTCGTTTTATGCACTTTATCATTTCAAAGGTCCATACAACATTTCAGCCCGATTGGCTAAGAAGTTTTCGAAAAAAACTTTTAGAGTGAATATGGTATTGTGGTGATTAGATGCCTCCGTTCAGTCTCGAAAGACAAAGGATACCCCTTGTAGGAGCAGCTGCAGGCGTAATTGTGAGGCAAGGGTTGCGCAATCACCATCCACACCTCTCCTGAATCGGCACTGTTTGAGTCCAGTGGCAAGGAGAAGTCCAGGACGACTGGAAATAATGCCGGTGATCCAGCGGGAACAGGTGTGTCAACGTGATTCTGCCGTATATGTGGTAACTAATCCGTATCAATCCATATTAATCCATATTTATCCGTTACTATACGTTGGGCGGACATGGAATCACTCGGCCACATACTACCGTTTCCCATTAGAAACCAAGAGAAATGCTTGACAAATCGAGTGAATCAGCAAAAAGATCAGAAAATATAGAATTCCGTCGTATTCAACCAAACTTGCCTTGATAATGCTGGTCAACACATTCTTCGGTGTTTAAGGTTTCTAAGCTGATTTGGACAAATTTGGGAGTGCTGATTTCGAAAATCATATTAATTTTGTTCTTATCAAGTCAAGTTGTTAAGATATTTGCTATTTTATACCATTTTTACCTTAAAATTACGTGCCCTGTTTTCTTGTTTTGAACCCATTATCTCCCTTTAAGTTACTCTTAATTATAAATTTACTTTCTTCCTAATTTCTTCTTCCAGTTGGTTTTTATTTCCTTTTTCCATCAATGGCAACACAGCATGCCCCTTTCTTCTTTATCCGCTGTCATCCTCGGCATCAACGGTATGTTTTACTCATTTCTTCTTCTAAACAATGTGCTTGTTTACTTTGTCATGCAAAGTGACATTTCATATTCCATTTCTTTACGAATTTATTCAGTCTTTCTATTTCCTTAACCACATTCATTTTCTTACCCTCGTTTGTTTTTATTCTTTTTACTTTCTCATACCAGTCATTTTTCTATTTCAGTTTTTACTTTTTCTCTTTAAATAAATATACCTGTGGATTACGTACTAGTCTTCAGGGTCGTTATTTTTAGAATAGTTTATTTGACAGTGAAGCATAGGTGCGTGTGGCGACATTACATTAGACGTGTTTCTATATATATATTCCAACTTCATGATTACAATTCTATGTTATTATTCTGATGTATGCTAATTGATTATGACATCAAAAACCTTAAAGTAAAAGTCAAATTTGCTATACAAAGAGGTATGTAGTTGGTAAAAAGTGGACACTGAGTAGTAAATTGACCTGCCGATTGTGGCATATTTTTGTTGATTTCTGGATCAAAGTAAGGTTCTCTTAATGTTAGAAAATCATTTATAAATCAGACAGGAAATAATTAAGCTGCATTATTTTACTTTCGTTGAAGATTTTTGGAGGAAAATTAAGCGTGGCTACATCATCTCCCAGGCGACGTTGTTTAAGCAATCGAAATGTTTTGCTATCTTTGCGGGGAATGTAGATTGTACCTATTTACTATGCCTCCCCACGGGACAGAGTTAGACACCAGGGTCGTTTTTTAACGTGGAGAAAAGGTACAAAAATAAAAATTGTCTCAGTCGTGAAGGATTTCTCCTCCACCGAAAGAGAACAAGAAATGGAAGTGCAGCATCTGAAGAACAGATACTACACTTTGATCTTGACCAAAAAGGCCAAGTAGATCTGTAAGGGAATGTAGATTGTAATCCAACAGGAAAAGTATCAGAGAATTTGTGAAGCGTGCTTATCTTGCTTAGTTCAATTAATGCTGGTTGATTAAGATAAGGCATGGGCACCCCATATTGTATGCAAGCAATGTGTTGAGCATCTTCGACCGTGGTCACAAAAAGGATATGAAATCACTCCACTTTGGTATTGCAATGGTCTGGCGTGAATCGAAAAACCATTTCGATGACTGCAATTTCTGTGCAGTTAAAACGAAGTGAATCAACAAAAGAGCAGGAATTCGTTGGTTTATCTCAGCCTCAAGTCTGCAATTAGGCTAATTGCACACTACAATAAAATTCCTGTTCCTGTTTTTAAAGGCTTCCCCGAATTGGAATTACCTGGTTCTGATGAAGACTAAGCGTCTGCATTGTCCACTGGCAGTAGTGAAGCCACTTTTCAGATGTCCTCCTTCTTCACTGCCACAACCTTTTATCAAGGAGAAATAAATGATCTAGATAGAGATATCAACCTTTGCAAAGAGTCTTCTGAACATTTAGCTTAAAGACTCAAAGAAAAATCTGCTTCGGCCTGGAATTCTAATTACCTTCTATAGAAAACGCCATATTGAATTCTTACCATATTTCACTCAGAAAAACGGCATAGTATATTGCAACGACGTTGCCTGCCTGCTGCGGCAGCTTGTGTTGAACAGTATATTCTCAAGATTGGTGCATTTTATCGAAGTTTAAAATGTGTTCTTCTTCACAATCGCAACTTATATGGATCTGTTCCTCTAGGCTATTCAACCACCCGCAAAGAAAAATATGATGAAATCAAATTTGTTCTGAAAAAGATTTCATACAGTCAGCACCAATCGATCATATGTGTCGATTTGAAAATGGTTGGGTTTTTTTCCGCGGGCTACAAGGTGGTTACACAAAATTTCTTTGCTTCTTGTGTTTGTGAAATAGCAGGACAAGTACAGAGTACGAGATAAAAATAAAAAGATTGGCCTATGCACAGTGAAGAGGTGTGGCTCTTAATATTCTGGCTTGTCTTTTGGTAGAACGTTCCAAAATTGTGTTTCCTTCTCTCCATATAAATCTTGGTAATATGAAACAGTTTGGGAAGGCTTTCAAGAAAGATCCCGACTGTTTCAAATATATTTGCATTAAATTTCCAGGCCTAACCATAGAGAAATTAACAGCTGGAATTTGTATGGACACAAGATTCGAAATTTAATGAATGACGCAAATTTCTGTAATTTTAGGAATCCTGCAGAATTGAGTGCCTGGACGGCATTTACGATTGTAATATAAAATTATTCTTGGGGAAAAAAGTCGTCCAACTACAAAGAGCTTTTGAAACATTACTCATAAGTCTTCATCAATTGGATGCAAATATGAGCATCAAGTTACATTTTTTGCACAGCCATCTTGCTTGTTTATTAGAAAATCTAGATGATGTGAGCGATGGGCAAGGGGAACGCTTCCATCAACACATCGATGACATGGAAATTATCTATTAAGATCATTAGGATGCCACCATGCTTTGCAGATTACTGTTGGTCTATCGAATGATACTATAAAATCAATAAAACATCAATTTATGGATGATGATGATGTCTATGCTTAGAATTCTTTACAACCTCCAGATTTAATTGTGAATATTTTAGTGTGATTTTATGAATTTGTGTTTTAAAATTACATTAAAATATTGTTTCTTAGATTTGCCTGTTTTTATTGTATCTATCGGCTGCCGAGAGAGCGAGTATACCATAGCTGAAAAACTAGACCCGCTAGAAAAAAAGTGACAGCATTTCTGGAATCAGCGTCATCAAATTAGGTAAAAACAGTCAAAACATCTTAACCATCATATATATATATATATATATATATATATATATATATATATATATGTATATATATATATATTATATGTATATATATATATCTTAGACATCATATATATATATATATATATATATATATATATATATATATATATATATATATATATATGCTAGCAGGCCGACCGTCATTGCTATGCGAATTACGTATTTATTATTATACGGACAATTCTCTATCGATTATTTTATTAAACCTAATATATGGTAGCGAGAGTAAAACTATTATATATATATATATATATATATATATATATATATATATATATATATATATATATATATCCTGTGTATCGCTTTATTGCCTGTTAATGTTTTTCTTCTTTTTTATGAAATTGCTATGAAACACAGAGAAGCGAAATTTGGTACAGTGGAAGAGCATAACAAGGTGCTTTATTTCCCTGATTTTTTGTGGAATTTGAACAAATATTTTGAAAGTCATGCACATTTTTCTATTTTCTAATAATTTTAATTGTGTATCACTTTATTGCAAGTGTCTGAAAATGTATATTTTCGGTAATAAAACAATATTCTAACTTCATATTTCTGTTTATATGAAATAAAGAATATATCCAGTAACACTATTGACCAAAAACAAGAAGGAATTTCACATTATTTTGTTTACGGAAATATTTATTTATCAACATAACTCCCATGCTTCAAAATCACTTTGATTAGTGAACTGATGCTGTCAATCGACGGATTTGAGATGATGTAATGCTATGGTAAACTTCCAAAATCTTCCACAAAATTTCATTCTTCAACAGAAATTGAACACCTCCTTCATAAATGTTCATCTTTATTATTGACCAGAGCTTTTCAATTGGGTTTATATCTGGAGAACAAAGTGACCATGTCATCAAATTGTCTCTACTAATTCCTAACGGCTTAAGGTAGAATGTCGTAGCCATAGCTGAGTGGAATGGCGCATTGTAGTGCATAAAATTCAATTTGCGGTGACGTGCTAATGGAAGGTCATCAAGCCATGGTGACAAATGCTCATTTAAAAATAAAATGTAAGACTGGTTTGTCAGTTTAGCACTTTCTGCACTCGAAATAGTCCAATTAGTTCATCACAGATTATTCCAGTCCAAAACATGATACCTCCCCCTGTTGACGACGGAATGAAGGAGGGGTAGGGAATCCAAGAGGACTCCAAACTTTGGCCTACCTATCTAGTCCATCAAGTGTTGCTTTGGTCTTATCGGTGAAAAGAATATTCAGAGCTGGTTTTCATGTATTTCTGAGCTCAATCCAAACATTTTTCCTTATGAGTTTGGTTTAAAACAGATTTTGCCATGAGCTTAATGCTTCTTGAAATTTCGTTTAAGACATTGCAGCGTGTCTTTCTGGACAAGGAAGGTATTCAAGCCTTGTCAAATCCAGTAGCACTGTTGTTGCCTGGCTGCTTGATAAGTTGACGACAAATTTTTCTAACATCACGAATAGAAACTGACTTTCTTGTGTTTTTGTCTTTCCTTGGTTTGATGTTTGGATTTTCAACGAATGGCGACAATGTTCTTCGATCTCTTCCAAGCAGCTTGGCTAGATCTACGAGAGATAAACCTTTTGTAAAGTGTGCAGCAACACGTTACTTTCACCAGCTGTCAATCGACCCTTTCTGTGCATTTGGAGAGACATTCAATAAAATGATATACATTTAAAAATTACCAGAAAATAGAAAAATTAGCATAAATTTCAAAATGTTTGTTCAAATTCAACAAAAATCAGGCCAATAAGGCACTTTGTTATTCCCTTCCATTGTACCAAATTTCACTTCTCTGCGTTTCTTAGCAATTTCAAAATTAAAAAATATTGAGCTGCAATTAAGCAATACACAGGGTTTACCAATATATACATGTATGTATGTTTGCATGTCTGCCTAAAACTTTCGACAGAGGCGACGGATTTTTACAAGATTATTATCGTTTGAAGTTCGACCTTTCCGAAAAATTGGCTAAAAACATTAATATCTTCACCTTCAACTGGGCACTTTTCTGCAGGGGATATCGCTTTTTTCGACGCTATTTTCGAAAGCCATCCTCTCTTTTTGATTGTCTAGCCTTAATTAAAACCTACGTCGGTTTGGCGGTGGTCATAACAGCAAAGACGTAAGTTTTTTCCCCGTTCTTTTCCTTCTCCGCCGTACGGGTTCGAGCCTGCCTTCCTACTACCACTTTTTTCTCAACATACACCTCTAAACACCCGGGCAACGCCGGGCAGCCATGCTAGTCTATATATCTATAAAAGTCAAAGTATATGTCTGTCTATGTGTGTATGTGTGTGTCTGTCTGTGTACATTTCCCTACACACAACTCTGTCACTTTGCAGTCTAGAGACTCGAAATTTGATATACAGGGTAGTGAAATTTGGGAAAATCTTTGTAATCAGTTTTCGGCCAGAAATTTAGCTGATAATGGACCAAAGTTTAACAATTTGACCTTTGAAAACTTTACCAAACTCCTCCGCCAATTTTGGGTCGAAACACTTGAAATTTTAGATATGTTCCTTGGACAAAAGAAAAGTGGTAGTAGGAATGCTACCACTTTATTTTTTATGCTCAACACACACCTCCAAACACCCGGGCAACGCCGGTCTGAAATGCTAGTATATCTATAAAAGTTAAAGTGTCTGTCTGACTGCCTGTCTGTGTACATTTCCCTACACAATAACTCTGTCAATTTTCAGTTTACAAACTAGAAATTTAATATACAGGGTAGTGAGATTTGGGAAAATCTTTGTAACTAGTTTTCGGCCAGAAATTTGGCAGATAATGCGTCAAAGTTCAACAATTTGACCTTTGAGGACTCTACCAAACTCCTCCGCCAATTTGGGTCAAAACAATTGAAATTTTAGATACACGTTCCTTGGACATGGATCTAACTTAATAACTTGATTTGAGCCCAAAAAATGTTTAGGGTCATAATAGGGGTGAATTTTTTTTTAAAATTGACCGCTGCGGACTCTACCAAATTACTCAGACAATTTCTGGTCTAAACATTTGAAATTTGTACATAAAGCATATTCAGAGATAGGGCAAGCTTTTTAATCGGTTTGGGTCGAAAATTTGAGATATGAATATATAAATGTATGTATGTATGTAGGTTTGCATGTCTGCCTAAAACTTTCGATAAAGGCGACGAATTTTTCACAAGATCTGTATCGTTTTGAAGCTCAACCCTTCAGACGACAAATACCGAAAAATTGGCTAAAAACACCAATTTCTTCAACCTCAACTGGGCACTTTTCTACAAGGGGTCGCTTTTTAACCGATATTTTCGAAAGTCATCCTCTCTTTTCGATTGTTTAGCCTTAATTTAAACCTACGCCACTTCCCGTTTGGCGGTGGTCGTAACGTTTTTTCACGTTTTTTTCCTACTTCGCGGTGCAGGTTCGAGCCTGCCTTCCTACTACAACTTTTTTTTTTTTGCTCAACACACCCCTCCAAACACACGGGCAACGCTGGGTACCCATGCTAGTGTATATATATATATATATATATATATATATATATATATATATATATATATATATATATATATATATATTAGACAACCCGTGACCTGTTGAGTCACTCAGTGTTGAGAAATTATAGCAACATTTAATAAATCCAATAAACGTGATTGATACGACTGCTGGTTGTTGGCCCATTATATATATATATATATATATATATATATATATATATATATATATATACATATATATATATATATATATATGCTGTATGAAAGGCAAAGTTCAGTTACAAAATCTTCAACCTTTGCCTCCTGGGATCCATCATTTATTCAGCAGTGATGAACCCATTGCTAATGAATTTAGGAAAAACATAAGACAATATAACTGTCTTTTTCAAATGACTTCTTTTGCAGCAAAGGAGATCATTCATCATCATTCGAAGTAATAATGAGCCACGTTCATCCTCACGGCACATTGTTCTTACACACAGATGAGGACAACTGCAAATTATATCTGAATCCCACTGATCGTATGACCCTCTTCAGTATGTCCTGTTCTTTCCATCTGGAGAAGACGGTTGGCACCAACAGATGCAAATGACCAATAACAAAAAGACTAACTGCAATGCGTTACTATGCCCATCGAATTATGGTTCATGAAAATGAATTTAATCATCTCTTAAGAGGTGTGCGTTTGTTGCAACAGTTTTTTGTTGATATGGCTGCAAAAATTGAGGCGGCGAGGTTGAATTATATTCGACTGAACCAATCCACTCTCAGATGCACCACCTACAGAGGTTTTGTTGATGCACTAAATGATAATGATGATTTTAGCAATGTTGGAAGGAGAATCATTCTATATTCAACATTCGTTGGAGGACCAAGATACATGATGGAACGGTGTCAAGATGCCATGATGTATGTACGACGTTATGGAAATGCTACATTTTTAATCACCATGACATGCAACCCTAACTGGCCAGAAATAAAGGAGCATTTGTTTTTGAATCAACAACCCAATGACATACCAGATTTGATAGCTCATGTGTTTGACCTAAAGAGAAAAAATTTCATAAAGTACTTGACCGGTACCCAAGGTTTGTTTGGCATATGTATTGCTTATGTTCTCAGTGTTGAATAGAAATGGTTGGAATCATTCTGTTGTGATCCAAGGCCAGGTTCATCATTATATTGGATCACTTATCCCTGACCCTGAAGAACAAGCTCAGTACATTCAGATATATTTTTGGTTTCACAAGACAGCATTGCAATTAGATTGAAAATATTGTAAAATGTTACCATTCAACGCAACATTGTTGAATTATTGGAAAACATTCTAAGACAGCACAATCAATACATCTTGACACTGAGGCATGCTAAAGAAGAAATAAAAACATTGTAAAATAGTAGATTTATTTGTAAGAAAATTGCGTTAAAATAACTTAAACATAATACGGAAATGAACGATGTAAAAAAAAATGCAGAAAGTATTTACAATTCTTTATTTGGATAATTTAAAACGCAATAAAAAAATAGGTCGCTGAAAACGTACACAGTAAAAAAAAATACGTTGTCAACAGATCAAAGTTGATTCATTTGTGAGAAAATTGCGACAGTATAGTTGTAATACAGAATAGTTGCAAAACATCCCCTAAGGAGTCAGTATGTTATATTAGCTATGGAATTAATGTATGAGCATGACACTTGTGACGTAAAGAAAATAGTTTTTTTGTGACATAACAGAAACATTTCTATGAAAGTATATTAAAATGAAAGAAAGAATATAGATAGATTTCTATGAGTCATTCTGTTTATTACAATTGATTATTTTTGAAAAAAAAGAACTTACAGCCAATGAATTATAAATGGTCCTGCATCACAGCTTGGATTTTTATCAGCCACTTGTGGTCTTGTAACTTTGCGTTTAGGCATGATTATAAACAGTATAAGTTCTTGTATATATGCATTTTAAGTAAAGAAGTAATTTACCATATTAATCTCTCTCTCTCTCTCTCTCTCTCTCTCTCTCTCTCTCTCTCTCTCTCTCTCTCTCTCTCTCTCTCTCTGAATGAATGAATGAATTATCTCTCCAAGCAAAACCCTGAAAACTCAACAAAGTCTCTTGTGTCAGTCATGAATGAAAAGTTTATTTTGCTTCAGCTAAAAAGACGATCGCAGCCAATCCTAAACGATGACAAGAAGCAACTATAAAAGAAAGACCAGCACATGTAAACAGCCTCTGGCAGCGTATTTATGAAAAAGACTGTTGTTCATTCAATTTGATTATTGGATCGCTCACGAGCGGGAACAAACATATGCAACCTACGTATGTGTGATCTTTCGTTTGATGAAAATATAACGATCATTTGTGAGCGTAAAACCGTATTAAGTAAACACATTTGAATACAAATTCTAAAATTAATTGGTAGATGCAGCTAAACATTTTCAATCAATTTGTTACACTTACGTTAGGAAAAAACGTTTGTAGATGCATTGATGCATGAGGCGTTCGTTCGTCATTAAGACATTTTCGCCAGCTGTTAGTTCATTGTGTGTAATACTACATATTGAAATAGCATTTGCATTGGATGGATTAACCTAAAGAGTATCAGGTTTTTTTTTAATATCTCATCATATCTGGAAATGATTAAATGGACTAGTTTAAATTAAAATGAGTGATTACATATAATGGCTACTGTTTAACAAGTCGATGAAAGGGAGATCACTGTGTGTGAGTGCAAGGGAGATCACTCTCATCTTCATTTTTATGAATTAAGATGATTATGTTGTTATCGTTTCAATCTTAAGAAACAATGGATAAACCCTGTAAGGGTAGCTGTGTATGTGATTGTGAGGCAAGTTCTGTGCAATCTCCAATCACATCTCTCATTTAACAGTTTGGATCGTTTTAAGGGAGAACATTCTTGTCCTAATTGTTATCTATTAAGAACATTACATTATTAACACCTTTTAACGGGAATAACTTGCTACAAAGGAGATTACTTCCACGTTCATCTTTATGTATTAAAATAATTACATTATTATAGTTCAACAGTTTAATCTCTCTCTCTCTCTCTCTCTCTCTCTCTCTCTCTCTCTCTCTCTCTCTCTCTCTCTCTCTCTCTCCGGGAGGGGGGTTATCACAGGCAATCAGCAATAAACTTCTGAAAAGCGAAGGTAAAGTTTTTAAGTGCAGACTTCCTTACACCGAACTGAACTGGACCAAAGCCCAACTGGACACAAACAAACTGGCAACTTATTGTCCCAAGTCCGGTAACTCTATTTTATTAATAATTGTAAGAAAAATATTTTTTCTAACTACTTTATTTTAATGTAGCAACGTTTTATAACATTATCAACAAAAAATGTAAAACGCAACGATGTTGTAATTTTTCTTAAACGAAACATTCGAGTAATTGTAAGAAGAAAATATATTTTTTCAATTATTTTAGTAAAATAGAGTTACCTTTCTTAGAACAATAAGTTAAGAGTCCGACTTGTCAACAAATTCACTATTGAACTGGATGTTAAGGACGTAACCACGAGATATAAACACCTACTTAGCTGTTCCCAGTAAATAAGGGAGATCACTCCTGCTTTTTTGCTATATATTAAGACGACCGTATGGCAGTTGTTTGATACTTTGGTACAAGGGAGATCACTCTCGCACTTTACGACGATGTATTAAGATATCAGTGCGACTGTTTAACGTGGTATGAGACTTCAAGGGAAATCACTCCCGCCCTGCGTTATATTAGTGTAAGGGAGACTACTACTGCATGACGGTAGGTATTAAGGACGACTTTCTTACAGTTGTAACATTGGCCTTTTAGCCAAGACCAACGTGCAGTATATGCTACTTAATATATTCTGCCCTCGATAAATGAAGGAGAAATCGTTGTAGACCAAGACAATTTTATTTTTGTTACACTCAATTGTGTCCCTTTTGCAGAAAATTGGAATGGTGAAAGAGAGTATTGTAACAGGGTCTCTCGCATTTTAATACCGACCCGACTCTGTGTATGAAAGTCTCAAAAAGAAACAAAAATTAAAAAATAAATAAATAAAAAAATTTGATGCGGCTTTTTCAGTGCGCAGGCTCAAATCCTATATATATATATCATGTTTTACGTCTACAGAAAATTATTAACAATTATATATATATATATATATATATATATATATATATATATATATATATATATATATATATATATATATATATATATATATTTGTATAATTTACTTAAAAAGTTAATTCCCCAGGTTTTTTGCTAAGGGGTTAGGTATGTATACTAAGATTGAAGTGAATTTTTAACTAAAACAAAATGTGAAACCTGTTTTAAAGCCAAAAAGAAACGTGCCTTTTTCTTTAAAAGAAGATATTGATATTGAACTGCAGGAAAATGGTGTAGTCGAAAAAGTTGACTATTCTGAGTGGGCACGTCCCACTGTATATGTTAAAAAGAAAAATAGGAGGATTCGGGTATCTGCTGATTTTTCTAGAGGCCTCAATGACTGTCTTATGGATTAAAGTTATCCACTCCCATCTCCTGAAGACATTTTTACAAAGCTGAATGGAGGGAAAATTTCCTCCAAAATTGATTTATCTGAGGCTTACCTTCAGGTAAAAGTCAGTGAAGGATGTTCGAAGTATTTGTGTATCAATACCCATTTAGGACTCTTCAGACTCAAAAGGTTCCCTTATTGTTTGTAAGTAGCTCCAGCGTTATTTCAGCAAATAATGGACACATTGCTTGCCGATTTTGGTTTGGCAATCGCATATTTGGATGACATTCTTATAAATAGCAGGAACATAAGGAGCATATCAGAACAGTTTCCCAAAATATTGAGGTATTTGGTTTCAAACTGAGGGCCGAAAAATGTGAATTTTTTTTTTAAACAGATAAAATATCTAGGTCAAATCATTGACAGTCAAGGCAGAAGACCGGATCCTCAGAGAACAAAAGCCATTAAGAAGATGCCAGCACCTAGCAATGTTGCCCAGTTACAATCTTTTTTAGTTTAGCACAATATTATGCTATCTATATCCCAAAAATGCATAAGTTGAGAGCACCATTAAACAAATTATTAAAAAAGAGGCGAAAGTGGATTTGGTCAAACGAGTGCCAAAGTGCATTTGAAGAGATTAAGAAATGCCTGTTATCTGATTTACCACTGGCACACTTCGATCCACAGAAGGAATTGATTGTGGCGTCAGATGAAAGTGATTATGGTATAGGAGCAGTACTTCTCCATAGATTGGAAGACGGATCAACTAAGCCAATAGTTCATGCTTCCAGATCACTTTTGCCTGCAGAGAGAAACTATTCTCAAATTGAAAAAGAAAATTTGGCAATAATTTATGCAATTAAAAAATTCCATAGATTTATTCCTGGCAAGATTTTAACGTTGCAAACTGGCCACAAGCACTTATTGACTATTTTTGGATATAAAAAAGGCATACCCACCCACACTGCAAACAGAATTCAACGATGGAGCATATTTCTGTTGAATTATAATTTTAAAATGGAGTACATTTCATCCAAAAATATTGGACGTCCAGATGGACAATCCAGATTGATTCGAATGTGTGCAGAACCTTTAGAGGACACAGTGATAGCTGCAGAGAGAGAGGAAAAAGAACTCTCCGGGATGCTGTGCAACACAAGTCAAGAGTTACCAGTGACTCTGAACGACATCAATAAGGCAGCAGAAACAGATGAATGCATTGTAAGAATGAAAAACCAGGTGCAGCTAAATGACAAGTCAAAGAAAGACTCAAAAAATTTCACCATTTTCGATTTGCTCACAGACTTGATTGTATGAAGACAGAGTCGTCATACCGACCATACTGCAAAAGAGAATGCTAAAAGAATTCCATAGCAGTCATCCAGGCATGTCCAGAATGAAGGTGTTGATGCACGGATATACATATTGGCCTAATATGGACTGGGACATCGAAAAAATGGTAAGAGAGTGTCGAGGGTGTCAGCTAGCAGCAAAGGCATCACCTGTACAGATACAACCGTGGCCGAACATGGATGCACCATGGATGCGGTTACATATTGACATTGAATCGACATTATTTCTTAGTGGTTGTCGACAGCTTTATAAAATGGCCGGAAGTGTTTAAGTGTAAACATCCGACATCGACTAGTAATATAGATGCATTAAGACGTCTCTTCAGTCGTTCTGGAGTACCTAAAACTATTGTCAGTGACAACGGCACCCAATTTACCAGCAAAGAGTTTGAAGAATTCTGCAAGGCCCTATCCATTGAACATTTAACAACTGCAATATACCATACAAGGTCAAACGGCCTCACACAGAGATTTGCTGACACGTTCAAAAGAGCTTTAAGGAAACACAAAGGCATGGACACTGACGAGAAGAGTCTTGAAGTTTTTTTTTTATCTGTATACAGGATCACTTCTAATCCAAACACGAATGCTGGTTTGTCACCAGCTGAACTAATGTTCGCACGGAAAATCAGATCCGTATTTGACAGGATTTTACGAAATGCAACCAAGACAACAGAAACGAGAGAATATCACTCAACAAGTTTCTACACACCTGGTGACAAAATATTCTTCTTGAACTATAGGACTGGGTAAAGCTTTTGGGAGGAGGGGATGATTATGAAAAGAATTGGGTACATTGGTCTATATTCGGTAAGAAGTAGTAAATTTGACTGTCGCAGGAATATGAATTAGCTAAGACCTCAACACACTGATGACTACAAACAGGCAGAAGATAATGAACTGCCCTTAGAGGTATTGTATGACTCTTTTAATATTCCTCTACCCATAGCACAATCTAATCCGAGAATAGTATCTTCTACTCCAGGTCAGAGAGTACCAATTTTACCACCAACTCCACCCCCTCAAACGGTGTTGAGGAGAAAAAGTACAAGGGTGAAAAGAAAAGTTAACCAACTGAGCCCCAGACCTAAAAGCAAACGATATTAAGCAAAATTCTCCAAGAGAAATTGGCTTGGGGAGAGGTGTTATGTGGAGATAGGTAACCAATCCGGAACATTCTATATAAGGAACCGAGTCACTGGATTCACCGGACCTTTTGAACAGAAACTTCTCCCTGAACGTTAACGCGCTTTATTTGTCTCTATGTAAATACGTAAATAAACTTCTCTTTCAGTATTCAAACCACAGTGTATATGTATTTATTCCTTTCATGGAATACTTTATCTTTGATTGTCCGTATAATATCCATCTTATCAAATAGGTAATCCAAATGTTAGACTCCAACTCCAAAATTATAAAACATTAGACAAAATCAGTCTAATGTTTTATAATTTTGGAGTTGGAGTCTAACATTTGGATTACCTATTTTATATGTTCTTTGATAAGGTGCATATGCAATCTTCTCATCATGTAAATAATTTATACATAAGCAAGAACCCATGGAAATTCCAGTTTTTTTATCTATCTACATAATTCACCATCAAAAACATTTCTCTCAAAATATTATTAAACCTTATATACATTTAAAGAAAATGTTTTCTCTTCTCCTGTAAAAGTAATTAACATTATCTGATAAATCTAATATATAAAAGGCTATACCTATGTATGTCTGTCTCCATATTTTCAAACTCTATCTCCTCTAAAACTAAAAGTCACTAAACGGTGGTAGGGGCCTCAAATGATTAGATTTTTACAGACCATTCTATTATGGGTTTTTAGTCGATGAAAACAATTTTTAAGAGGTCAAAAATGAGTCAAAATTGAAAAAAAAATAGTTATACATTTTGTATATTCATCTTAGTTTATTTTTAATCAGTTCATATGTGTGTCACGTTGGTACAGTGGTAACGTCACCAGCTTGGAATGCTATGGTTTTACTTTCGGTTTCGATTCTAGCTGACGCACCCAAATACTGTTTTTTTTACTTTTGAAATCATGACTAATAATATATGTACACGAAATTTTGACAAGTGTATTTTACTTCTTTTTTTTTTAATTTTATTTTAGGCGCCCCTCACACAGGTATTATAAATAAATAAAATATTTATTTATAATGAAAGTTATAAGAATTTAAAATTTATTTAGTCAATATTTAGATTTTGTCCAGAAGTCCCCCTATATTAAAAAACAAAATTAAAAAAAAAATTTGTATGATATCAAGTAGTTTGTTTGTTTTGTTTTTTTTTTATAAAGAACCCCATTACAATAATCTCGTAAGTTTTAATTTTTATAGGAATGCTATGCGGGGTTATTTTTATTCCAATTCTGATTATGCGACTAACTCATCCTTTTTTTATTTAGTTTTTTTTTTTTTAGTTTTTCTTAGATTGTTTTCAAAATGGTAGACAGGACAGCCGTTCTTTGATTATTCATGCAATGTGTTCTCCTTATTTAAAAATAAAATTACTTAATGAATTCCTGTGATTCTTTTTAATATGTTTTTGTTTCATCATGGGTACGTACATAATACAGCTTTTTTTGTTGTTTTTCAATACAGCAGGAAGTCCGGAGAAGAACCTAATATTCTTTCTTTTTACTATAAAAATAAATGCCAGGTTATTTTTAAATAAATAAAACACAAGTCAGATTTTTTTAATCAATTTATTTTAAATTTTAACAATTAGATATGTTTTAAAATCACATTAAGATGAAAATAAAAAATAAATAAATAGAATGCAACGAGCAGGCATTAAAAAAATGGTCTATTGAAAACGTCTGTAGGAGAATAGATTTGAGTTTGGAACAATTCATTCTATACCCAAGTCTAAATTAGCAACACCAAATCATTTCAACTTTGGCGATCGGATTATCTCGTTTTTATTTAAAATGGCCGTAGAAAGTGATAATCTCCATATAAATGTGGATAAGTATATTATCTTATTAAATATTATTTCGAGCAATTTTGAGTTTGAAAAAGGATGGGGAGGTTTCCTAAGGTTTTGTGAGTTCGTATTATTTGGATTCATCGGATTACTGTTCTCATCTTAAGTGTTATTTTCACAACGTTTTGCTCGATGTAACTTCCAATCTTCGTCAGCTGTATCTTGTCCAACTCAAGAATTTGCATGGAACCCTTTATTTAATCCATGGGGATAGCATACACTTATTCAGGCAGTCATCACCAGGTAGAAGTCCTAAGTAATTCACGTATGTATTCTGAGTATCAAGATTGAACCTTCAACCTTCCAAAGAGTGTCACTGACAACTGAATTTTAGCAAGTACTTTATGGACACAAGTCCTTGCAGACAATTCTATGAATTTTGGGAGCCTTCAAAAGATTGTTTTTAGATGCACAATCTTACTATTTATCCATATAGATCTCTACTTATTACGAATACAGTGGACCCCCGACATACAAGATTAATTCGTTCCTGAATGAAGCTAACTAAAATGGCACTATTAAAGAAACATAGTGAAACAACACACTCGACCCCCTAGTAGTTGCATCTGGAAACTCGTAACCTGGATTTCTTGCTTGTATTTAGGCATCGTATTTGGATTTCTTGCTCTGAAGCCATCTCATATCTCGAATTTCTCATAACTCCGGTAGCTCGTATGTTGAGGGTCCACTGTACATATTTATATACATACACACACCTATTTTTTTTTTTTTTTTTTTTTTTTTACTATCATACTTACAACTTTAGATTATACACACACTTTTAGTTTTTGGTCCCCCAACAAAGAAGGGATTGGACCTAATAATTCACTCCCATTCGCACTTTTCTCAATAACTACGCCTTGGATTTTTTTAATTTTGCACATACATTAATCATAGTGAAAGTAAGTTTTTGCCAAAACGGATTTTCCGGGATAACTCTTGTTGCCCCTTTAGGGGTAAAATTGACCCTAAATTGTTCACTAGTGGAGGGAGACCCCACATGCTCGGCTTGTTTTTTTATTATTTAACTGGGACTATCTATTATTTATAATTAATGCTTCCCATTGTGAATTCTACTTAAAAAGTAAGGGGAAAAAATCTAAAGGATTTTTTTTTAAAAACTGATACATGCCGTAAAATGCATCAGAGCAAAAATAAAAAATCCAAGTCATTATTTTGCAAAGATAACCAACACTTACTGATAACACAAGAATATTTATATATTAACTTGGTTGAGATATTTTTCATTATGTATCCATTTTTCCTTTTCCATTTTTTCTTGCAGAAAGTCGGTTATTTTTATTCCAATTCTGATTATGCTACTAACTCATCCTTACTTCAGATCAGATCTTAAAAAAAAAAAAAAAACTTTAAATATTACCAGTGATTTAAATTCAGATCAGTACCAACCACTTTAAACATGACAAATCATCATTCTGATGGAGATACCAAAAATGTTTTGAAGTCCTTGAAAACATTATAAGGTATTTTGGTGTCCCAAAATGAACCATCTATTTAAATACTAATCTATATCTCAAAATAGACTATTCATTTTGGGACACCCTGTATAATAGAAAGGGGCTTCAAATTATGTCTCCCACCAATACAATCCTTAATAAAATTCAATCTTTTTAACCCTACCATATTTGTTACAAATAAACTTCACTCTCTGCCTTACTTGTCCACCAAATTTCAGCCACGAATGTCCAACAGTATTTTATCACCGTTCAATATGCTAGCGATGTGCACCTTTGCATTGCAAGTACACCTGGATGTGACGGCCTTTGGCAGTCATGTCTCTTTGGTTCTGCAATAGTCTGGGGGATCATTTAAATAAACATTACATTAGAGATATAAAAAAAAAAAAAAATCAAGGAGGATGGGAAGTAAAATGTGGTGAACACAAAGTCCATCCACGATCACACTTTCAACTTATGAGATGATCATCACAGATTATTTAATAGTGATAAAACAAAAACTGCTGTATTTTCATGACTGAAACTTGGACATCTCATGAAAGGGTATATATTCGTTTGAAGTAGTTGAGTGGTCTTGGCTACTATTTGCATAATAAAACGTTCTTGAATGAAGTTCGTATCTCGATTTAAAATGGCACCATTAACTGAACGAGTATTTGTGGTCGGAGCTGGTACATCCTTAGTGTAAGACTTTCAGTGTACCTTTCGACATCTCTCATACTGCCCTACCACTCTGTATTCATGGCTGAACCAACACAATCATGTTCTTGTGAAAAAGGAACTGCAATGCACTCATACATTGCATCAACAACTCAGACATAGAGTGACGTTCATTTAAATCAAATATGGTTGGATTGTAGAAATGATTTTGAGTTTTCTTAATGATTTTATGGGCGGTATTTATGAGGGTCACTATATTATATTGCAAAAATAAAATAGAAATTAGGAAGAAGCATCCTAATCTAACAATAAATACGGTAAACAGTCTACTAAACACGTTGCTAAACACCCAACTAAACACCCTGAACGGTTTCCAAATTATTTAGTTAATCAATAAACCATAAATAAAAAATATTTAAAAACGTCCACAATAAAATAGCACGTTTGCAAAATAGAGTTTTAGAAAAAAGCATGATTTCTGGCAAAAATGTACAAAAATATCTTTTTTACAATTTTCTCTGAATTTTTACAAGTTCCTTCACCAGGAGTATATTTTTCACATAATGAAACCCCAGAAATAAAATGTGTGTAGACAACAGTGTACTTCAGCCACAATTTCGTGGACGTAAACAATAATTTTAATTACCCGTCCGAGGGTAGGTAAAATTATTTTAAATAGGTGTTGTATATTACCAATCCCAGCAAAGGAAACATTATTTAATATATATATATATATATATATATATATATATATATATATATTATAAATTACTTATCCTAGATAAGGTACAATTATTTGATACGTGTAATACCCGTCCTAGGGTAGGTAAAATATTCATTTGCTCGAAAAAGCTAATACATAGACATTAAAAATTCCTCTATCCCAAGAATAACAAATATGTTCAAAATCAACTTCAATTTTCTCATTGTTTATTCGGTCCCGGGCAAAGCCGGGTAGCCCCGCTAGTAAACAATAAAGCCAAAACTCCTTTATATTTTTTTGTTAATCAAGCTATTCAATTGCGATCAAGTAAATCACTCGTTAGATTTCTATTTACATGCCTCTTTACTAGGAGGACAGAGTTAGACAAAAGGTCAGTTTTTAATGGAGAAATCTAGCTAAAAAAAAAAAAAAAAAAAAAAAAAAAAAAAAAAAACGGGAACTGCGGATTGGAACAAAAATTAAAATTGCCTCAGTAAAGAAAGATTTTTTTCTTCCCCGGCAAAAAAAAAACACTAAGTGCACCATCTAAATAGATACATTATTATTATTCTCCTAACTAAAAAAGTCAAGCTACGTTGTTGCCCCCAAATGGCAATAACTGCCACAGTATTCTGTTTTCCCTAAAATATAAATCTTATTATCATTGGAACATAGTTGATACTTGCTCTTACCATCTTTACCCAACTTTCATCGCTTAACAGCTAGTAGGAAGAAAAATGGAAAATCATACGCTGTTTAGTATTTACATGTGAATAACTGAATTATGTATTGTTTTTATTGGCAACAAAAACATTAGAAATTTAGTGTTTAAGCAAAAGTAATGTTTCAAATAGTTATGGGACGATTCCAATATCCCCCCCCCCCCGATTTTGATTCAAAACATTTAAGTATAAAATTATTTTTTCTGATTACCATAAAAACCTGTGTTAAACAGGAATATATTTTCTCCAACATAAAACCACACTTGTAGAGGTGATCTATAGCTTTACTGGTAATTAAAAATAAATTAGTAATTATTATTTTATTATAACTACCATCAGCGAAAGATTTTTTTTTTTTTTTTTTTTTTTTTCAACAAAATCAAATTACAAAAAAAGGAATCATTTTTGGCATCGAAAAACAGGCACACATTTTGCCGATTCCAATACCAATTGAATATGACCTTAGACTATATCCAATGGGGAGGCCCCAGCTTGTGGGCTTTGTGGAGTGTGGGGTCACCCTTTAATTGCCATTACTCCCAGGTCCACTCTGACACGGAGTGGTAGTACCTGTTAGGGTCTTAACTATGGGTTAAATAGAAACCAACTTGAAAAATATATATATATATATATGTCAGTGGATAATTATATTTTAAAAATAATATATATGCCGCTCCCCATTAAGGGGGTACCAGATTGGTCAATGGGAAAATTATTCCCAACAAGCATTTAGGTAAAAATGCACTTTAGTATAAATACTTGAAATCATTCAAGAAAGTATCGCTAACAAAAACAAATAAAAACATCTTCGTAAAAGTGATACATTTAGTAGTCCGGCGAGGTTAGCACCGTGGTGGAGGTTTAGGCTTCTTATCACGAGGTGCCGCTTTCGAATCTCGCTAGATTCAGTCACTCTGATGAGTCGTGGACGACGAAACATGTGTCAGGTGATAATTATATTTTAAAAATAATATATATATGCCGCTCCCCATTAAAAGGAGGTACCAGATTGGTCAATAGGAAAATTATTCCTAACAAGCATTTAGGTAAAAATGCACTTTTGTATAAATACTTGAATTCATTCAAGAAAGTATCGCTAACAAGAACAAATAAAAACAAATAAAAACATATATATATATTCTATTAAAAAAATTTTCTTCAAAATAACTGGATTTGGCATTAAATAATCTGAAATGGGCTGATATGTCATGAAACAAAAACAACCAAACCAATTACGATACCCTAAAAAATTCTGATTTTTCCAATTCCAGATCCCGATTAACCATCCTCACACTAGTTTGAAGCTTATGCCAAATACTCTTATGTATACTTATGGAATTTTTTGGAGGGTGTGAAGTGGTCTATACCTACAATTCCGTTAGGTCTGATACTATAGAGGACACATTTTTTTTTTAAACATGGAATGCAGAGATACATCTGATATAAATGTATGGAAGCTATCCCAGTCAGCCATAAAATATTGATATACTGTACAATGGAGAGGTACATCTGTGAACTTATTACATTTCGTTTTTATCTTAACTGAGACAACCGAGTGGTCGGAAGATCTCAGTGGAGATAGAACGAAAAATGAACATAGCAAGTTGTGAGAAAAGGGTCTAGGAGACTTGTATACTGACCGTCAGTGTCGGACACATAAGTGGGTTCGTGAACAATCTGAGTCAGGTCATAAATAGGGCTATGACAACAGAATATTCTTATTGTTTTGGCTTTCAAGTATATATCCAACACAGTTAATCAACCAAGAACCACATCACTCTATATAAAAGAATATAAGATATCAATGGATACACACTAGAGAGTCTAAACAATAAAAAAAATATGATGTTGTCCTAGCCCTAGTCATAAAGAACGAAGAAATCATGACAGAACCTCCCCTCATCATCTTCCTTGTTTGAGTGGGTTAACCATTCCACATTGTGAACACTGAAGTCTCCACAGACGTGAATGTTAGCCGAAGGATGAGCAGACAGGATGTGGTCAATTTTCTCAGATATGCTCTTAAACATAGTAACTCCATTGTTGTGGGGGCGATAGAAGGCAAATATAAATGCAATGGTGTGAGCAAGTGCAACCCGGAAGCACATATAACGCAATTTATCCATAGATAATCAAAACAAAAGCAAAACAAGAAAAAGAAAATGGTCACTGGGTTATATATAATGTCTTTATGTTAATTTAAATGTATAAAATGCATATCCTGTTTAAAAATCCTTTTGACTAATGAGAAATTTAAACATGGATATTTATTTTGCAAAACTCCCTTAGTAATGTATACTCTAATGGTGTTGGATATTGAGCTGGGGGCAACACTGTGAAAAGCGGAGGTGTGCACACACACATTCCAGATAGACTTTTGATCTACATTCTTGTGTCCCATAAAAATGACCAGAATTGTAATTATCACTGAAAACAAAGACAGGTTTATATTCCAGGTCTGGAAATTAGAATTGCACAACACAATCTGAAAAAGAACAATGTAATAATTGAATATTTACATTTCAGGAATGTAAGCTGATGTCTATATAAGTTAATAAACAACCGAGAGAAAATGAGAAGACAACAGATTGACAGTATTCCAACGTGATTGACATTTCTCCACTGTCTCCACCACACAAACCCACCTTTACAGCTAAACGTCTTTATCGATGGGCAAAGTTAATTGTAAAAAGCTATGTTGACAAATTAGTCTCTGTGTTGATTTTGAAAACGACTGAAGAATTTTCAGGCATATATAAAATTTAGCAAGCATTTGAAAAGTGCAAGCTAGAAAAGTACATATACCTTCACTAATGCAACAATAGTATATAGACTGAGAGTAGATATTTTATATGCTAAAGCTATGACAGTAGCTTGATAAACCGTTGGCTAATAAGGCATAGCGTTTAATATGAATGGCTTTATAAACAAGCATCCTCCACTCTATAAGAAAAGGCAAATATATTCTTTGTATAGAAATATAAATCTATCCACTCAGAATAGTTAATAACTGGCTATGACAAGAGCATATTCTTTTCCTTGTTTTGATTCTCAGGTATATATCCATTGATATCTTATGTTTTTATGTAGAGTGATGTGGTTCTCGATTGATTAATTGTGTCTGTGTCGGATATATACTCAAGAGTCAAAACAATGAAAAGAATATGCTGTTGTCATAGAACTATTAATAACTAAGAAGATTGCCTTTTTATAGTCCCATTTCAAATGGTGAGACTAAGCAAGAATGCAAATAGCAAGGCAGATAACCTCTGTCATCTGAAATAGAAATACATCAACCACTCTAAAGAAAAAGTTAAGAGTAGACTTTTTTTTTTTTTTTCAAGTCATCAAAAACTGACAATTTATATATGGAAAAATTCAATTGACATAACTATAAATATTAGTGCGAAAACTGGCAAAACAATTTTTCACCATTTTGACAGAGCTTATACACTGATATATAGTAATAATATACACTATCTAAAGCATCTATCTAAGCACTCAAAATAATTTTTAAAAATAGCACAACTAAAACGATTGAAATGTTAGTTGGAAATTTTATTTATTCCATCAGTAAGAAAGAAATCCGTATTCATAAAACCACATGAAAAGCCATGTAGAGCAAGACTAAATATTTACTTATCCATCTTATTTCATTAAATGTGCAAAAGCTTTCCTAACAAAATTCATGTATGTCATTCTTGTTAGTGATAAATGTATGTTATTCTTGTTAGTGATAAATGTATGTTATTCTTGTTAGTGATAAATGTATGTTATTCTTGTTAGTGATAAATGTATGTTATTCTTGTTAGTGATAAATGTATGTTATTCTTGTTAGTGATAAATGACTGTACTACAGCTCCATTTTATTCTAGCAGCATTTGAGTTTCCTCCCTTACATATGGAATGTCGCCCCTAAAAGGAAAGAAAAAGACAAAGAAAAGGACAGAAAGGAAAAGGAAAAAAAGAAAAAGGAAAGAAAAAAGGATCCAGAAAAAAAAAAAAAAAAAAAAAAAAAAAGGACGACATCACATATATAGGGTGAAAACTCAAATGCTCAGAGTAAAAAGTACCAGTAATTGTAGTTCAGCCATTTGTCACTAACAATAACAATGATACAAATTTATAAACGATAAATTATCATGTAATTTCAGACAAAACATTGTGGCATGCTTAAATAACTATTTTATCTAGGGAAAAAACAAAAAACAAAAGAAAAAACATATATAAGCATGTACACACACTAATATTACGAGATATTTATTTTTCAATATTTACCGAACTGTGCTCAATAAATAAGTTGCGCATGGTAGCAGTATAAAACTATACAGATTTTATTTTCATACGTAATACTTCCTGGCATATAACACTCATGACAAACACCTTAGATTTTATTATTCACATATCTTCATTTTTTCAAAATTTTGTTGATATAGTTTAGTTCCTACTTTTAGTGAAGAAGTCCCAGGTTCGAATCCTGAAAGCAATTGTCCTTATTTATTGTTTTATTTTGAATAGAAAGTATTTATCAATTAAGTACTTTTATTATTTATTTTATATCAATTTAACCAGAAGTGAACGAATACTATTGTAAGTTGCACACACTTAGTCCGGAGTATTCGAATGTCTCTGTAATTGAGTAGCACAGTATTTCACTTCACTTCACAAATTAAACGCTTGTCATATGGTCAACTATAGGCACTGTATACAAAATAAAGGTGCTTATTCAGATTGGCACTTATAGCGGCAATTAAAAGTACAGAAAATACAGAAAAGTCTGTATGATATACGTACCAGTCACAGAACCAAGATGAAATATTCCAAAAGTCACATAATTTGATCAAGTAGGTTTTTTTTTTTTTTTTTTTTTTTTCAAGAAAATTAAATTTTACTCCATGCTCATAAGGGGGAGGGGGTACTGGCGTTGGTAAAATCAAGAGCAGACAACCGATTTTCATATTGCATGATTTTAATTTTTTCTTTTTGATAATGTCAGAAAGACATCGGAAACGTAAGATTTAAAACCAAACAATAATTTATTAATATAACATGTATTCCTTTTTTATTCTTTTTTTTTCAGAAAATAAAATTTTCAGATTATAAAACATTATTTTAAAAGGGTCATTTTATACGAGTTAAAAAAACTAAATTTGAAGAATATTAAAATGGATTCGAAATTCACTTATCAGTAAAACATGGAAAATTTATTTTTTTCGTAAAAAAAAAAACAAAAAACAAAAAAAAAACTACTTGATCAATTTTTATGATTTTTGGAATATACCATCTTCATTCTGTGACAAGTAGGTAAAATTTTTCTTCATTTTTATTTATCAACATAAATGGCAATCTGAAAAGCACTAAAATAAATTAACAGCATTCTCATAGAGAATTTATTTATGAATCATTCAGTATGACCTGCTTATCTACACACATGTTCATGCAATAGCTCCCTCCCCTCCAGCGCAAAAGTTTTGTTCTCATTCATGTGGTGAAGCTCACCAAAGAGCATATACATATGTTGTTTTATATTTTCAGTGTTCAGTGGAGAAAAGAGAAAAATTATAATTTGTTTGGGTCATCTGTAAGACTTCTACAAAATTTTCATAAAAATCTAATTTTATTTTTAGAAATAAAAAATCTCTTCAGGGCGGATAGCAAACAGCAATGAGAATATAAATATACACATAGGAAGTTTTTGTTTTTAAAATGATGACAGACTGCAGAAGGTTTTATTGGTGGAGGGGGTCAAGCCTGGGTGTTTTTAAGGCCAGGAAAAAAAGAAAAAAAATCATGACTGTCCTTCCTTAGCAATCCGATGGAGTCTACATGCAAGAAAAAATTTGGCAGTGGACGGTGATCAAATACAGGCAACAAGGAAAGCATATGAAAAGGCAGGGAACCTTCCAGGGCAGAGTACACAGGAAATAAAAAGGAGTCCAAAATGGAGACGATAGAGACAGCAGCATCAATATAATGATTAAAAAATTAGTCTTAACCCCCACCCCAAATTCCATCTATTCATGTGTGTGTATTCATTCACTGCATAAGTTCAACATCTGTGCATGTGTTGTCTGCATATATGCAGGTATGTGTCCACTGTGTGCATATGTGTAGTGTACATGTGTTGTGAGTGCATGGATATGCATTGTGTGCAATGTTATAGTTTGTGTGTGTGTATGTGTATATGTATCCAAGTAGTGTGCATGCGTTTGTAGAAAAACAATGAAAAGCTTGACAATTTTTAGCAGAAATGTTAATGCTTTCATTCGGAGGCAATTGTTTGTTCCTTTGGTGCTTGGGATTCTGGAGATTCAAGGTTTTCTGTCGTCAACCTGGAAAAAAAAAAAAAAAAAAAAAAGAATGAAATTATATGATACAATTATACAAATAGAAATTCTGAACTGTAATATAGCTTGATTGTATTTCTTTTTTTTTTTTTTTTTTTTTTTTTTTAAAAAAAAAAAAAGGACAGGTAAAAGTTAAAAACAACAAACATATACACAGACAACTCATTTTGTATAACAGATTGCTATTGATATTACATTTTAAATGATGTGCTCTCTGGTTTTCTTAACGCGCATCATTCATTTATGTATGGGCCTTCTCTCATATTTACATATGCATGTTAATTATTCATGTATGCTTATTGAATTAGCTTTTTGATTTTAAAGCATATCTCAAAAGGGAAACATTCAATTAAATTTTTAATACAACATTTCTGAAAAAAAAAAAGAAAAAAAGAAAAAGTGCATTATGGGAAAGCTTATTGTAAAATTGCTGATTCCTTTGCTTAAGAGGTGCACAAGAGAAACATATTTGATTTTTGTTTTAAACTTTAATTCAAGTCAGAAAATAATTCATTTCAATCTGTTTAAAGGCTGTAAAAGTGCTATCAAATTTCAAAATATCATGATATCAAAGTAAACTATTTTCAAATGTTTTAACAAATGAAAAAAAAAATAGAATTAATTACTGTGTTGCCTTCCGAAATTTGAAATAAAGCATTTAAACTGTTTCTAGCATGCAGGTATGATACAAGAAATCATTTCTGGCTTTAAAATTCTTAGTAAATCCTCATATATTAAAAGATTGAAAGTTTGGGAAGCTAATTAAATCCAATAATTTTCTGAATAGAAGTTAAAAACAAAATTACCATAACAAAATTAGTTAGTTTTATTTGGTTTGATTATTTAAATGATTATTAATTATTTAAATTATATGCTATGTTGATTATAATCTATGTATGTTAATAAATAATATTTGATTATTTATCTTCTATATATAATATTTTGATTGCAGAAATTCCCCTCTGGACCAAATTACCGTAGGTTTGCACTGACAGATGTCATATACAATTTTTTACATTTAAACTGTTACCCAACATCTTATGTAACTTTTGCACGCCGTTACAGATGCATTTATTCGTTATAATAAAATCTTACTTTATATCCTACAAGCGCCATCATCACAACCAACAACATATTTAGACGAAGTGGTTCTTATTTTTCCCTCTACCTCACAAGTACTCCCACTACCCCAGTGAAGACCGGGTAAAAATATACGCACTATATTGCCATGATACCCTTATTAACTGCATCAAACACTGATAGACCTTTACACTTCCCTATTCGAAAATAATGATTTCTCCCCACTTACATTCTAGGTATTTTCATTGGCTGAAAACGTAAAAATCTGTTATTCCGGTTTACACATTCATACTAAAAATGAATGCTTTGCATCTTCACTAACATGGCCTCAATCAACATTTTCCTGAATATTAAACCAAATAAAAATATGCTAGAACATTCATAATCATGACTTTATGTAGTTACACTCGCTACATACATGTACAATATCGTCACATAGTGTTTAAAATAATATACTTTCCTATCGTCGCATTTCCGAGAGGTTAACGACGACTGTTTATCGTAACATTTACTTTTTCCTAACAAAAAGTATTCATAATAAAGCTTTAGAAATATATTGCTGAATATTCTTTCTTAAATGTTTTCATCGATTCGTTTGTTAGTTTTAGCGCCATGAGCATCCTAGATTATAAAACCGAATCTTAGTAAACGCGATAAGCTTTTTTGATGTTGGTTTCTAGTGTCCTAAATTATTGAATGACAAAATGAACAAATCTTGATAAACAATACGGATTTCTTTTTTTTTTTTTTAATGTTAATTTTTAGCATCCAAACTTATGACATGACTGAATGAACGAATCTTATTAAACTTCCTTTTTTGTATGTTTCTTTTTTAGTTTCCAACATTAGTAAAAAAGATGAACATCACTTTTTCAATGTTTGTTTTCAGCGTCCGAAATTATGATTAAATAAACAAATCTTAGTAAACAAGACCAACTTCACTTAACGATTTTTAGCATCCCAAATTATTACATGGCGAATCTTGAATGAAACAAACATGACTTTTTTAATGTTGATTTTTAGCGTCCAAAATTTTGACATGACTAACTGAACGAATCTTAGTAAATGAGACGTACTTCACTTTGTACATGTTTATTTTTAATGTCAAAAATTATGAGATGACTAAATGAACAAATCTTAGTAAACAAGACCAAATTCATTTTTGTAATGTTGGTTTTTAGCGTCCAAAATTTGGACATGAATAAGAATCTTATTAGAGACAAACTTTATTTTTAATGTTAATTTTTAGCGTCCAAAATTATTACACGACTAAATGAACGAATAATAATCACAGAATATGATTTTTATTTAAATCTTAGTGGAAATGTATTATTTTGTCTAAATAAAAAATGCCTTTACCAAAGTTATGGTTTTCAGTAGTAAAAAAAAAAATTTTTTAAATAAAAAAATGCACGGATTTATTTTATTTTAATAAAAATAGAGCATCATAAATTGTAACAATTAAAACAAAATTATTTAATTTTTACAGGAACATTACCAAAAAATCCCCTAAAGTCCGTATTAATGAATTTGATATAACCGAAGTGAAATTAAATTCTTGAACTACCGATATTATCATTGCAGTAAGCATTTCACACAAAAAATTATAATTGCAAAAAATATTTCAACTTTTTTATTTTTTTTTTAGATTACAGGTTTTGCATAATTTTTATATGTAAGATTTTAATATTTTCCAAGCTTACATGAATGTGAAACTTTCAACGTAACATGATTTTTATATGATCTTGAAAATTTTTTATATTTTTTTTTTAATTTAAAAGCGGGAACAGAGAAAAATAATTAAATTAAGAAAATGGTAAAAATTTATAAACGTTCATGATATGAATGTATGGATGTATGGCTGGAGGGGAAAAAAAAAAAAAAAAAAAAAAAGACAAACAGCACCCCCTACCTCCCTTTAACTACCCGACATCATTTTCAAACAGCCTTTCGACTGTCTGAAATTTTGGACTTCCGTATAATCTATGTGATGAGGACATGGTTTTGTTTTGGTTGAACAAAGCAAGAATTTTTCGCTTTTGGGGGCTAATTAAGCTATTTTTTTTTTGTACAAAGTGTTTTTTTTTTTTATTTAATTCAATATCTTAGGACTTTACTAATTATCTTTGAAATAGACTCAGAAAACTAATACTTATTTTTCAAAGGATTTTTACAATGTATTTATTTACCTTCAAAATTTAGTTGAATTAGTTAGCTCGCTGTGAAAACATTTTTCATAACTTATATTTTTTTCACGTGTAAAAATATTTTTTTTCCTTTTGGAAATTAACTTTCCTTTAATCTTTCAAATACAATCAAAAAACCTAGAAAAAAAATGATAAATCAGCTTTCAAAACTATGTCCCCCATCTTTATTCCACCATTTTTTGCCCGTACTTAACATATACACTACATATAACTAGTAATACGTTTTTACTTTATCAATATGCGATTTGTACCAGTATATATGAAAATAGTCCAGCACATTTTATTGAAGCTTGTTTAAAATTTGTATGTGTTTTAAGTCTGTTTGTTTAAAGGGAGAAATGTTTAACATAAATATTTTAAAAGAAAAAAAGTATTAAAGAACGAACAAAATTATTAAATGCAATTTCCAAATTTGATTTTAAAGGGAAATAACTTGAAATAGAAAAAGTATAATTATCTCCCTTATATAAACATTGTATAGAAATTAAAAAATTATTTATATATTAATACATACCGTTTGTGTTATTTTCTGTGTCATGCTTAGCCCGGGTCGTTTAATTCTTATGTACTTTCATTTCTTGTCATAAATAATTTATCAAGAATTCTTCATAAGTTTTGTTTTCGGTTTTGATTATGGCTGAATGATATACATATTTTTTTCATAAGTTTTTATTTCAGTTTCAATTCAAGCTAATGCACCCAAATAATATGGATATATTTTTGAAATTTTTGAAATCGTAACTTTATAATATATAAAAATTGATAGAACATTAACTCTGTAATAATATATACAAAATCTGCAAGAATTAAAATATCATATTAGTCCTTGCATGAAAGAGCAGGGCACAAAATGTTTTAAATAATAATAATAGAATAACAATAACAAAGACTTTCGCTGGCGAGGACTACTATTGACTGTAACCAGTTATACAGTCCTTTTGAAATTTTCATCCCTATTTTTCTCGTTATGTACTGAATATTTGTTAATGAAACCTATATGAAATATGTTCCTTATTAAATTTTAAAGATTTTCTATTCTGAAAGAAGTTTAAAAATAATCTAAAAAAGTTATTTTAAAGTTTTTGTTAAAAAAAATATCAGATTTTCTCATTATTCAGACCTGTATTACAAAGGGTGTGTGCAAAAAATGAGTTATGGTGTGAGGAGAAATACAAACTGAAAAAGAGAGTAGGAGAGTTTTAAAATATAATCTTAAAAAGATAAGAAATTACCTTGGATTTATTTTATGTAATGTACATTTTGTTGCAATTTAAAAACATTATCTTTCATCTAGCAATTAATGATATAGATATAAAATTTTCAATGATTTTTTTTTAAAAAGTGCAAAAGAATGTGCATTACATAAAATAAATCCAAGGTAATTTTTTTGATTCAATTTAAATTAAATTTTTATACCTTACTTTGTAAAATTTATAAAAGTGCACTTTAAATTGAATCTTGTACATTTATTTTTAAAGCCGAGAGTAAAAACATTTTGTTTAACAATTTTCATGCCTTGGATGAAATGTTTTTCTAACTTGTTTAAGCATACTTTACGACTGGGCCTTGCCGGGTGTTTGTACTAGCTTAGATAAATACTGTTGCAGTTTTAACAAAAGGGCTACAATAATATCAGGGTGTGTCCATTTACGCTGAACATCTACAGAATGCCAACATCAATAGGTTACATATGAATGAGTCCTCTGTGGGATTTCCACACGTCCAGCTAGTTAAATATAAAGATTTTAGTTAACGATATGTTAACCAAGTAAAATCCATTTTCTACAAGAGTCACACAATCTATGAACATATCAAGGTCTAGTACATGAAAATAAATAGCTTGAAAAAGTTTGGCCTATAAAGTTTTGTATTATGGAATTTGCTATTTGTCTTGTTTCGGCTCATTGAAGTATGTACGTTGGTGAGCTGAATCAAATACTTAAGGAAATAAAAGTCAAATGCATGTTAATAAATCAATTCATTAAATTCAGAAGATCAAATGATCACACCGCTTTAACCTTTTTAAAGCATCGTAATCAAAAAATTTTTTTTATATGTTTGCATGTTTAAAATTGAATGACAGTTCTAAAAATCAATATTCACAGGAAAATCTTAAATTAAAAAAAATCAAAAACAATTCTACAATATTTTATTCATGTAAAATTTTTTTTTTTTAAATCTGTTTATAAAGAACAAAACAAACAAACAAACAAAAAAAAGAAAATGTGCAGTTTGCAGTAAAGACAATAAAGCTAAAAAAATCAAAAAAATACATAACAAATGTATCCAAGGGCAAGGTAAGAAACTATTCTACCTACTTGGATGAGTTTTGTTGGTTTTTTAAAACTTATTTTAAAGTGTTTATTTACTTCCAAACCACAATTAGTGCCTTACATTCTAACAAGAAAAAAATGACATCACGGGAATGTCAATAATCGCTCAAAATTTGAAAATCAAAATACTGATAGAAATCCAACAAATAAATGTCATTGTGACATTTATTGATGGAGTTTCTATCGGTAACTTATCTTGCCTTTGGTAACATTTGTTATATATTTGCTATTTGACCACATTTTTAGTTTGGTTTTCAATACCGCAAAATGAACCCCACCCCCCCAAAAAAAAATCTGAAAATAAAATTGACTAACTTGAACGTTTTCGACATTTTGATCTTAACCCAAAAAGTCACAACAAAAGAAAAAAAATGTTCCATATATTTCACGTTGACTTTTCAATTGGTTATTTTTAAGAAAAGTATTTGGTGCTTAGGCAGTGTTTTTAAAAGAAACATTTTTTTTAATGAATTTTATATAAAAACATGTCTCAGTCATGTCGAAATTAGTAAAAATTCCAAAAATTATGAAATAATGATGAAGATCTACCAAAAGCATTTTTTTTATTTTTTTTTTTTTACATAAAGCTAGTGATGGGACGATTCCAATATTTTCCAATCCTGATACAATTACCGACCCCGTACTAAATTACAGATTCCAATCTTTTATAAATCTCTACATATTTCACTCCCTTTAAAACATATGCTAATTGTGCATATATTTTCTCAAATGTAAAAAACACACTTGTGGGGGGAGAAGGGGGGGGTGATCTTTTAGTTTTTAACTTTACCAATGGTTTAAAAATCAATAAATATGTACTATTACTACCAGCAGTGGAAAATTTTGTTTTAAACAAAATAAAAACATTTGAAAAAAAAAAAAAAAAAAGATGAATGGAATCGTTTTTAGCATTAGAAAATAGGGGCACACGTTTTTTAGATTCCGATTCCCAAAAAAGTTCCGATTTTTCAGATTCTTGATTTTCATTAATTGTCCAAACACTACAAAATGCACGATATTAGCGGTCTGACATGTTCTACTTTGAAATGGCGGATTACAGTTATTTTGTAATAGACAGACTGCAGTTTTCTATCCTGGATTTAAAGAATCCTTCAACATAAACAAATACAATAAAATTATAATTTGATAAATTTTGACTTCTAATCATGTTTTTTTTTTATTTGATCATTTTTTGTAAATTCTGGAATTTTGCTAATTTTGACATGACATGCAAGTGCTTTTACCTAAAATACATTTATTTGAAATCCAATTATATTGCATAAGCACCAGATAAATAATATATTTTAGTATCCATGCATCAATTCATTTTAAATATGGTATTTTATTTTTATTAATGTTAAAAAATGGAGAAAAGTATGTAGTTTATTAAATTCTTTGTTAGTTTTAATAGAAGAGTAAAAGACATTTAAAAAATTTAAGATTTCAATTCAAAGCTAAACACGTTTTATTCTATTTTGAATCTATTACTAATGGAGATATCTCCATTAGAAACAGAAATTAAATTATGTTTTAATGCTTTATCCAGTTTACTTTATATTTATATTTCAGACTAGTGTGCTATCTTTCAATGCTCAATTCGGGGGGGGGGGGGAGGAGATATAGTATTTGCTCTGTTGTCAGGATACCATACTCCCAGGCATTAGTTTTTTGGGGAGAGGAGGGGGAGTATAGATTCTCTTGACATGATACTATCCTCTCAGGAATTACTTCAGTTTTATTTAATGTTCTTATTCAAGGAGGTTAATGTAGTATCTGCTCTGTTGTAATAAGACCATCTTCCCAGGCATTATCTCCTCCTTTGTAGAATAGTGTAACATATTAATTCATATTAATACTATACATGCAGACATAACTTTGGTCAGGATGGGGGGGGTGTAGTACATGTTCTTAGTCATTATTCTGATCTTGACACACTAAAAGTGTAGTCTGACCAACAAAATATGCCTGATCAGTCCCACCATCATTTCTCATGCAGTTAATAACAGGCTAACCCCATCTCAACAATATGTGCAATGGAAGTGGGGGGGGGGGTCTTGCTGGTATTTATAATAGCTATACTTGATTCTGATCAGAATGACTTTATTCATTAATATAACATTATCTGCACTAAAGATAATACAGTGCTTGTCTATAATTGGGCCGAAAAAAAAACCTTTTTACAATAAAAATCTGAAAATCTTTATAATGCACATACTTGTCACTGCATGAAGATGTCATATTCCAAAAATCACGTAAATCGATCAAGTAGTTTTTTTTTTTTATTATTATTCAAGAAAATCAAATATTATCACACATTTTAGCGAAGATTTGCTTCGCATCATCTTGTTTGAGACCAAACAACACTAACGACACCTGTTGGAAATATGGGATCAACAAGGGCAGACAATCGACTTTTTTATTTATTTTTTCTTAAATGTCGAAAACACTTTTTTTTATAATACAAATACAAAATAAATTAACTCACTAAATAAGTAGACTTAAGTGGACCCTGGTCAGGATAGTCGGAAACCTTAAAAATCGTCATTTTAAACAAAATTGCAAAAGGTGGATCCAATGTAAAGAAATACCATTATCTTTTTTATATTTTCATGTTTTTCATGTTCGCTTAATAAAGTCAATTTAAAAAAAAAAAAAAAAAAAAAACTGTCGTTATGTTAATTTATTATTTTGTATTATAAAAAAAAGTGTTTGACATTTAAGAAAAAAAATTGTAAAGGTCGATTGTCTGCCCTTGTTGATCCCATTTTTCCGACAGGTGTCGTTACGTCCCAAAAAAAAGATGGCGTGAAGCAAATCTTCGTTAAAACGTGTGATAATATTTGATTTTCTTAAATTAAAAAAAAAACTACTTGATCGATTAACATGATTTTTGGAATATGACATCTTCATGCAGTGACAAGTACGTACATTATAAAGATTTTTTTTCAGATTTTTCTTGCAAAAATTTTTTTCGGAACAATTATAGACAAGCACTGATAACACTGCTATGAAACATAGAAGACATTTTGGAAGAATTTCTTTTCCAAAATGATGTATATATTGATGAAATTCACCATAACATTATGATATGTGTTGCCGGATGAATAGAGAGTACAAACATCATTTTCGGTTGATGTGGTTTCAAGCAGTATAGCGTGTTAACAGTTAATACTGAAAATTGTCTTGCCAATAAAAAAAAAAAGAGGAAAATAGTCAGATTAAAATGAATAAAAATTTTTAATTTTATAAAATTAACACAATCAGGACCGATTCAATATTGTACATTAGTTTAAGATGTAAGATGTTTTGATGATGTTGGAAAATAACTGTATTTAAAATGGATATTTGTTTTCCAATAAACATTTAGCAATGTTAAATTACAATCATATTTTTATGTACAAGCTCCAAAATGATTGAGAGTATATATATATATATATATATATATATATAGGGCATCAGGATGTGCTGAAAAAGAATCAAACTGCTTGATTGCAAATGTGAAGGCCAAAATGCAGATTGTTTGTTTAAAAACTGTTACATATTTTAAGAGACACATGGTTTCATTGATATGGATTGACCATTTAAAAGGCTTTTAAAAATCCATTCAAATCATCAGCAACTCACAAAATGAAAACAAATCGAAGAATAGAGTTCCAACTGCATTTGTTTTGAACTTATTTTTTTGATTTGTGATACATCTTTGAAAAATGCCAAGATAGAAATAAATATTACAAAGTTGCTGGCTCAACAAGTACTTGTTTACATTATACTTGAATGCCCCTGTTATAGTCTGCAGGGGGGCTGACCCATGGCAATGTATTCTAAAGAATGGAGGTTCTTGGGAAAACCTCAATTCATAAAAATTCTGTTTTGGATAAACAGAGGATGAAAGGAATCTTCTTTGTAATGATACAATGATTTTGTACTTTATCTCTATACATTATTAGACAGTTGACATGGTCAAATAAATTGATGCTAGGAAGAAGGAAAATAATGGCTGATAAACCGTTTCAATAATTCAACTTTCTTTTTAACAAAATTTATCAAGGCAAGGTATTAGTGCTATGTATATGACAAGGGGGCATCTCCCATTTAAATTTTTTTTTAAATGGCACTTATGAATTTGTCAATAAAATTCACAATTATTGTTGCAGTTATATTTGGCATAAATATGCTTCACACACATACACACACCTGACTTGTCCAACAAATTTCAGTCACTAATATGCAAAAGTCTTTGTTGAGCATTCAATGATATAGTGCACGGGAAGTGGAGCTTGAGTGATCGTCTCATCAGTAGGAGATAGGTTTCTGAATGAGTTTCTCATTCACCAGATCTTAATCACAGAGATTTTTTTATCAAAGATAATGCCTATCAAGACTATTTCAAGACTATTTCTAAACTAAACTAAAGACAGCCATCACATGTAAAATCAGGAAAGTCAAAAGAAAGGAGGGTGTCAGAGTTAGTGACAATTTTGCATGTTGTATCCAGACGTGATCACCGATTCTAGTCTGTGATGATATTTAAATAAAACACTTGTTTGTTTCTCAATTCATCTGGATCAAATTTTTACTTCCTATAAAATAAGGGAACCAGCCTAGTCTGGCACAAGGTCATTCAATATTTTACACCTGCTCAAACCCACTTGAAATTTATGTAAACGACAAAGGAATATGTTACTTTTTATTTTTTTTTTTTATTATTATTCAAGATTAATTGATGGATTCCAAGTTATTTTATTTATTTTATTTACCTCTTTTCCATATTAGACACAAGTTAAAGTGCGAATTTGATGGGAGTGTTTCATGTGGAATGAAAGATTCCAACTTGGCACACACAAGTTTTCAGGGGGGGGGGGCCATTTTCTTTCTTTGAAGATTGTAATGCTGGGTATGGGGTAGTCAAACAGCTGCCAACATTGCCCTGCTTTTTATTGAAACCAACCGAGAGCTCTTTTTAGTATCCTCGCTCTTTCCTTAAGTGCAATTGTCTGGATCCCTTTTGCACTTGGTTCACCAGGAATATTAGTTAGGTAGGACTTCAGGTTCTTCTTCATAAGTCCTGTGGCACCTATGATAACTGGTATGATTGATATCTCTCTAAGATTCCAGTTTCTTTTCATATCATACATGAGACCTTGATACTTGGTCTGTTTCTCTCTTTCAGCTCTGTTCAGACTGCCATCATTAGGGACACTCACTTCAACCAAAGTTGCCACTCTTTCTGACTTATTCCATATAATTATGTCAGGTTTGCCAGTAGCATTTTCAAGGTAGGTGGCTGTAGAGATTACATGGTCGTAATGTATTGTATACAAGTCATTTCCAACTGTTCTTTCAGGTTGATGTTTCCAGGACTTGCTGCTACACTGGAGGTTTAATTTTTTTACAGATAGGCCAGTGGAGGTACTTACATACAGCATCATGTCTCGCTGTATAGTAGCCTTTCAGTCAGTATGGTAACCACTGTTACATTGTAAATTATAAGTTATGTCCTTGAACCATTTGGATAACAAATTATCTCCCTTGAATAATAAAAAATCATCTCCATTGAATTATCAAGCTTTAGCTCATAATACTAGCGTTTCAAAAATAAGAGTTCGGTTTGAAAATTTAGTATTAAAAATTAGTTAATTTACTTAAAGCATCTTTTATTATTTTCCTACAAAAATATGTTCCCTCTAGTCGCATTTTTTTTAATAGGCTAAGAGGATTACATAATTATATGAAAGAACTATATACAATATGCAGTTAAAGCAAAATAAATTAATTTGAACTATTAAAATAATTCCCAATGCTATAGATAACTTATAAGTGATAATATGAATTAAATGGATGCTTAAATTTGAATTCATCTATGACGTCATGCCAAAGACATAAGTCTTTTGTTAAGGAAAAGTTTTAAGCTCTAAAAGTCCAAATAGTTCAGTTGGTAGAAGCTTAGACTGAAGTTCTCAAAGTTTTAATTTAGATTTCTAGTCATGACATTTCATTTATTTGTCGCCAAATTATTTACTATTAATGCTATCATTGATAATCGCCAAGAGTGAAATGGCCCTTCCTCTACAGGGCTTTACGTTGGGAGTGAAGCAGTCACAATTTGTGAATAATTTTTTTCCAAGTGGCAACTAAAAATAATAGAATGCTTATCTTTTTCAACAACAATCTGCAAAATCTCATTACCGAGTGTAAACTGTCTTTTCAACATTTACCTTATTTTTTTTTAAAACGAGCAAAGTTGGATTATTTAAACAATAAAATGTTTACTGAAATAATATACTTTTTTTAATGAAAGCTGTTTAAAAAACATCTGAAGAAATTTGAATGTTTATACCTTCAAATCTTAACATAAAATTTAGAATTACATTATTTAAAAAAAAAATAAAGAAAATAAAAAAAAAATAAAGAAAATAAAAAAAAAATAAAGAAAATAAAAAAAAAATAAAGAAAAATCTCTATGATGTATGTACTTGTCCTGGAACGAAGATGTCATATTCCAAAATCTAACTCCTGATGCGATTCTCTACCTATATAAAAGCCAGGTACGGCCAATGATGAAGTACTGTTGCCACATCTGGGCAGGAGCTAGAAGCAGCTTATCCTGTCTTGACAGAATTCAAAATAGACTTCGTAGCTTAGCGGGGATGCCCTTTTCTCTTCACTACAACTTCTTTCCCACAGAAGAGACGTTGCGAGCCTGCCTCTGCTTTATCGTTATTTTCATGACAAGTGTTCATCCGAGTTCCAATCTATGGTCCCCCCTCACCAAACTTTCATGAAAAACAATCTGGCCAAACCCGCTATCAATAATTTCTCACTCTTTATCTGTGCCCAGACCTAAATGTAGATTCCACGAGCAAAGCTTCTTTCTTAGAACTGCATGCCTGTAGAACTCTCTTCCGATTGTCTGCTTTCCAGCTGACTACAATATGACCGTCTTCACGTCCAACGTAAATAAGTTCTTGAACTGTCCCCGATTAAGCCAATTTACAAAATTCTCACTACTTATGTTTACTACGCTATAATCACATTAACTAATCTATACCCACTAACCCTTATCCTCGAGTGTACTCCAAGCCTTGATAAGTGGTGATACCTGTGTAAAAAAAAAAAGTTTTTTAAAAAACCTGTTGACTAGTAACTTTTCTATTTGGTTGAAGATAAATTTGTTCGCAGAGCACTGCCCTAAGATCCATTTGAGGAGTTCACCTATTTATCGTTCGTAACATAATTAAACAATTAGTTAAGAAAATACTAGTCTCGTGTTAAATATCTCTCGAAATGAACTTAAAATTAAAACTCACAATGAACATCTTAGTCTCCTTATTCTATACAAACAAATAACATGAAGACATTTTTACAAAATGAAAACATTGCACTCGATTTGATAGTTCAGCCAAGTCTTTTTTGATGGTGGTTGTCCAGATTCTCAACTGTTCACCGATATGCTTGAACCATTCAAGCTCAGAGGGAGGATTAGGTCATGAATTAATTCACTCATTAATGATGGTAAAGAAAGATGTAAAGTTTTTTTTTGTTAAATAGAGAACATCACTATTGATTAGTTAACATATCAAGATCAAAACCAAGTTTACAAAAAAAGAAAAGAAAAGTTAATGAGGTTACAACACACAATTCTTCATGATATTTACGTTTTCTTTGGAGGACATTTTCCATTTGATGCATTCCTGATCAAGAAAAACATGCAAGTAAAAACGCATGCAAGACAACAATAAAAACTATGACAATGTCAACAACATCAATGAAATTATGGAGATAGAAGAAAAAGCCACAATGAGAAACAGCGAACACAAAAAATATAAACGCTAAAAAAATTTAAAAAATAGACAATTTTTTTTTTTTTTTTACATAGAATTATAAAAACAATTTGTTACTGTCATAAACAGTCAAATCATATAAGATAGACAGAAATTAATTTTTAACAATGAAAACATCTTAGATGAAATTAGTAAAACTTTCGATCTCCAGAATGAATAACTAAAAGGACAGAATTTGTCAATTTTTTTAAAAAAATTTTTAGTAAAAGTTTGTGCAATTATGAATTTATAAAATCCAGACTATCCTCAAAGGATTTATTAATGAGAAAAATCAAACTTTTATAATTACAGATGGCTCGAATAACTTGTAGTTTATCATGGCTTTACTACTATTTCCAATGATTCTTGTTTGTTTTATTAGTGCGAGCTGACAAACTGACTTGTGAATAGAAAAAAAATGTCCTTTCTTTTTTTACTCCAATCTGATTACAAAATATTTTATTTTAAATTAAATATCTTCCCTCTCGGCTGAAAGCATCACAAATCTATGGATGCACATACACTGACATAATCAACTTGCTATAAAGCAGATTGTAGTCATATACCATGGGATTTAGTCAGTTCGTTACATTTCTCAGAATAACATTTGTCCTCATGTCTCTTCAACATTAGCCTAATCTAACAATACAGAACCAGCCGTGACAATGGGGGTATATGTGTAGAATATAAAGTATAGATTGAAATAAAATCATCAGCATCATATGAATTCAAAGATTCTTTTGTTGTCATTAGTTTTTGATATTTTTCTAGTCAGAATTATTTCTAGAAAGATATCAGGTACTTACGAGTGAGACCATGTGAAGGTTGCCAACATCCTAAGTGAAAGTGATTTTTATGGAACAAACTGGATTCAAACTTGGGACACCCAGGTCGTCAGTCCATGTTATTAACCATTAGACCACTGCATCACCTCCCGAAACAAGTAATTGCCATGGGTATGGAATATGTGCCTACATTAGAAATGGCTTTCCAAGTGGTAGGGACATCTCCAGAGAAGACCCTAAATTGCCCTATATGTGCTTTGAATTGCACTTGCTCACACCACTGTGTACCCTCTATCATCCACACAACAGCGGAGTTACTATCTGAGAAAATTGACCACATCCTGTCTACTCATCCTTCGGCTAATATTCATGTCTGTGGAGATTTCAATGTTCACAATTTGGAATGGTTAGCTCACCCAAACAATACAGATGATGAGGGAGAGGTTCTGTCATGATTTTTCCATTGCTTATGACTTAACTCAGATTGTTTACGAACCCACCCGAGATTGACGGTCAGTATGCAAGTCCCCTAGACCTCTTTCTCACAACTTGCCAGAGATATGTTCATCTTTTATTCTGTCTCCACCTGGATCTTCCGACCACTCAGTTGCATCAGTTAAGATAAAAACTATATGTAATAAATCCTCTGACGTACCTCTCCATTGTACAGAATATCGATACTCTATGGCTGACTGGGATAGCTTATGTACATTTACATCAGATCTACATCTGTGTCTCATGTTTAAAAAGGATGTGTCTTCTATAGTATCAGACCTGATGGAATGTTTAATTGTAGGTATAGACTGCTTTATACCCTTCAAAACATTCCAGCAAAAACCTAACAGCCAGCCGTGGTTCTCTCCAGAATGTGCTGCTGCTATTGTGCACAAAAATCACTTTTTCCATTGCTTCCAACATAATAGATGTACTGAAACTAAAGCCACTTTCAGGACTGCGAGTAACCACTTTAAAAGAATAATAAAGAACACGAGAGAGTTGTATGCTCAGTCTGTTAAGTCCAAAGCATCTGAGCAGCGGCTTGGTTCCAACCAGTTTTGGTAAAGAGCAAACAGGGTCCGGAACAAAAGCATGTGGTCTATCCCAACCATCATCAATAAACCTGATGTAATCTTGTCAGCATCAAACAAAGCCAAAATCTGTCAAGAACGTTGCAGCTAATTCTATCTTATGCAATTAAGGCCGCCCCCCCCCATATTTCCTCCTGTATCTGAAAACACTATGCGATATACAAATATCTATGCATGATGTTGCCAAGCTAATTCAAAACCTTGATTCCAGTAAAGCAACTGGCCCTGACGGCATTCTAATTATAGTGTTCAAAAAGCTTCAATCAGTACAAGCTCCCATACTCTCAAAGCTGTTTAAGCGTTGTCTTAGGGAGAATTGCTTCCCAACACTCTGGAAAATCTCATCAGTATGCCCTGTATTTAAGAATTCAGGTGCTCTGTCATCTGCTCTCAGTATAAACCAATAAGTCTCCTGTGCGTCAGGAGTAAGTTGTTGGAATCTGTGAAATAGAGAAGTAATCAACCACCTCAGCAAAAATAACCTTCTTAGTGACACACAATATGGTTTCCGTTCTGCTAGATCTCCAGCAGATGTGCTTACAGTTATATCTCATAGGATTAGCGAAACTCTTGATGGAGGCTTCCTTTCTAGGGCAATTGCTCTCGACATATCAAAGACTTTTGTTAGGGTATGGCCTAAAGGTCTATTTCACAAGATCTCCAGCTACGGTAAAGCTGGAAATGTTATCTCAATTATTAAATCATTTCTCTTTGATAGGTTCATAAAAGTAGTGGTTGATGGGCAAAAATCAGGAGCTCACAGTATTAATGCTGGAGTCCCTCAAGGGTCCATCCTGGATCCTACTCTCTTCCTGATCTATATCAATGATCTCCCAAACCGCATCCTAAGATCATTCGTGAGCATTGATGCTGATGACACTACCATCTATGGCAACACTTCAAAGGCAAATTCTTTCTGATTACCTCTCCTCTGATTTTGACCACGTTGGGCAAGGGGGAAAGAGGTGGCTGATTAATTTAATGCATCTAAAACCAAGCTTCTATCTTTCCATCATCAACGCCTTGATCCCCCTCTGACATCAACTGAAATGAATGGCTCTTATCTTGCAGAGGCTCCATGTTTTGATAAGCTTCTAGGTCTGACCTTTACTCCTGATCTGAAATGGAACACGTACATCAAATCCGTTGCCAAGGTTGCTGGAGAAATGGTCGGATCGTTCGACTGTTCCAGTAAAAATCTCACTGCTGATGCAATTCTCTATCTATATAAGAGCCAGATACATTCAAGGATGGAGTATTGTTGCCACATCTGGACAGGAGCTGCTAGAAAGACTTTATTTTACCTTGACAGATTTCAAAATATACTTTGTAGCTTAGTGAAGGCTGCCCTTTTTTCTTTCTTGCAACCTCTTTCCCCACAGAAACGACGTTGCGAGCCTGTCTCTGCTTTATCGTTATTTTCATGACAAGTGCACATCTGAGCTCCAATCTATGGTTCCCCTCAGCAAGCTTTCACAAAAAACACAAGTCTAGCTGAAACCACTATCACTAATTTCCCCACTCTTTATCTGTGCCTAAACCTAAACGTTGATTCCATGAAAGAAAGCTTTTTTTCTTAGAACTGCATGCCTGCGGGACTCTTCTGTTTGTCTGCTTTTCAGCTAACTACAAATTGGTCATCTTCACGTCCAATGTAAACAAAGTCTTGAAGAACTGTCTCCTTATGTAATCCAATTTACCAAATTTCCACTACTAACGATTACTACGATATTGTCTCATTGACTACTGTGCACTCATTAACGATTATCCTCGAGTGGCCTTTGGGCCTTAATAAGTGGCAGCTTTCATGTAAAAAAAAAAAAAAAAAAAAAAAAAAGTGATGCTAAGACAAGAAAAGTAAAGACCATGACAAAAAGAAAACAAAGAAAAATAGTGTAAAAAAAAAAATAAAATAAAATAAAAAATGATTAGCGTATAACAGAGTGCGTACATATTGACATACCCGTTCATGTGAGATAACCAAAGTCAAGCAACATTAAACCTTATCAGTACCAAATGGTTGGACTATTTGATAATACCAGGCCCTGTATGCAGGAGTACATCAACACCTCTCTGCAAGAATTGCAAAAACCTCATGTTGTTATCTACCCTGGTGGGCATATACAAACAACTGTGGACCATTTGTGAATTTGATATTCCCATGAAACATCCTTCTTCAAAAGGAAGCTCGTTCAACCTGCCTTTGTAATGCTTTATGTCATTGTCACCATTGGTTTTACATCATTAGACTAATTTAAAAAAAATTTTTTTAACATCTGTTCACTTCAAACAATGTATTGGAGACTATTGTGATAAGAGCGAAATTAATAGGAGGAGCGGGAAAACCAGGTTGAGGGATGGAGAGCACAATGTTCACATCAGATTTTATTTTCTGCAGGTTAATATGGTCAAGAAAGCAGGAAGCAAAGAGGGGATTTCAAAGGCAAATGATCTGAGGAAATAACCAATTAGAGTAGAAAATCTTTGAGCATACAGAGAAGGGGTATAATTTTGCTGGTAGTCAGGTGGGTTGGTGTATTTGAATTAGGACTGAGGTACAAAAGGAATACTGGAGAAACATCCAAGATTATAATATTAGAATCCTTTGTAACTAAAAACATTTGATTTTCATAGAATAAATGCTTGCAATTTTTTTAAATTTCTTAAAAAAAAATTTTTTTTTTTTTTTTTAACTCTTCTCTCCTTTGAATGACTGTTCTGGAAGTAAACAGGCAAGCAATATATCCACTACATATGCATTTGGCTATTTGTATAGTTGAATAAAACTAAAAAAAAAAATTTTTTCAAGAAAGGTGCATATTTGTATTTTACTATATATGTTCAAGTATTAAGTCAAGTTCATTTATTTTGTGCTTATTATCTCCCTTCATTTGGAGTTGTCTGCCCTTGCCACCTTTTTATTTATTTTTTTTTATTTATTTCATCAAGTTTTTACCGAGCTAGAAAGGGTAAAGATCAGGAGGAAATAGATAATATCAGGATGGGAAAGAGTACAGTAAGTGGGGGTGGAGACAAAGAATGTGTTCACAGCAATGTTTTAGTAGTAAATCAGGGAATGCATTTTATAAAAGAATGGGGAGGGTATAAGAGAGCTAGATAGCCTAATTATCATTTCTTACTTTTTTTAGGATACACCACTCCCACAACCACTGACTATATTGATTGTTAAAGCAAGATGCTTCTCTTGACAAAGTATTTTCAATGGAATTAAAATAAATATTTACATGATTTTTAATCTTTTGTTGCTCTATTTAGCTAATCTCTTCGCTGATATCTTTTTCATTTTGTACTTATGCATACTAATATGTATGTGTGTTTGTGACAATTTGTTCAAAGAGGAAGCGAGTTGATTTAGTTTAAAACACAAGAAAAATAGCATCATTTTAAAAATAAAAGTCAGGCATCATGATTAACAGTGTCCTATTATACAAGTGGTAGGGAAAAGGGCAAAAGATAGAAGCGGAAGGTTAGTTCAGAAGGATTGTGTTTTACAATACAAAGACAGGCAAATAAAGATTTTTAATACCGTCATTTACTTTAATAATTATTGCATCCATTATTATTTTTTTTATTTCCAAAACGACATTAGATTTGTAAGGATTTTTCAAATGTTTGAAACCTGCATTTTAAGTTATATATTGTTAAAATTGCCTTATGTATAAATAAGTACACAAAATGGCAAATTTTCCAATTTCTAACAAATTTGGAGTAGTCATAATTCAGTAGTTAAAATTGTATCATTAGTTATGCTTTGCAAAGATCAACGTGCCTACATTTAGAAGGTTTTAGATATAATTAAACAAAATTTTTGTTTGGATACTTTATATAAGCTTGGACATATGCTAAAGACTTAAGCTAGTCTCAAATATCAGCCATTGACGCAAATTATCAGTACTTATGCAGAATAAGAACCATACCTTTGGCAGAATTTTCCGGGCAGTTTATGTAAAACGCCAAAAGGTGCTAAACAAAAGTTTTGTGTTTTTGTTTGTCTTTTGCACAAATGCTGACCAATTTTTTTCGATGACAAATATATATTATTATCATGAATATCATTTTTGGTTCGCTTTATCAGTCTGAGCAATAATGGTCATCAATTTGAACATTTGTGACAATTGTCTTCTACATTCAAAGCTATTTCGTTGTACTATATTCATTAATAAAAGTGTTGTCATTTGAAGTGTGAGAATATTTAGTTTCTTTTTAATAACAAACCAAATGATAGCAAATAAATGTTTTCTTAAATGACGTTGGCTGCTGCGATTTCATTAACTCAGCATTGCAGCACCTTACAGTATTTTATGTAAACTACCCGGAAAATTCCAACAATGATGGCAACTTTCTGTCTTGTGAAAACAATGATCTGCATCTAATCTGGTACACTGCAGCATCTGCTGTGGTTATACAGTTCGAAGCTGGAGTTCCCTCTCAGGATGCAGGTCTAGGCAGGTGATAAGGAGATCTAGGTCTGCCCAGTTACTAGGATGCCCCCCTCGGCATTGCAGAAAAAGTCTAATGGAAAGGCAAGTGAATATGCTTGGGACCAACACGGCAGCAGGAGTTGCCCGAAAGGTGTTGCAGTGCCTGCATATTGGGACTCCAAACCAGACTTTTGTTAGGATTTACTCCCTTGGCCTTTGCCAAGGCATCCACAAGGTAGCTTGTTAAAGTTTTAAAATATTTCCAATTTTGACGAAAATAACTCGTAGTTATGGTTGTATAAAAATAAATGAAATCCTTAAGTGATTCTTCTTATAAAAAAAAAATCAGGTGAAAGAAACCAACATATAGTTTTTATTCTGCATAAGAAATTCTGAATAGTATTTTTACTTTTATGCATCTACTAACTACATATGATAATAACATAACATTTGCTGATTTAGACTTGCACTTATTTCGAAAAACAAAAATAAAGAAAAACCTTGTCATGTTCTGCTCAGATTTTTTTTTTTTTTTTTGAGGGAGAATAAATTGATTAAAATTGCTTTTAGGGGACAAGCCTGATACAACGGTAAAAAAGGGTAATCTTGAATTAAGAAAATACAAAAAAAGAAAATGAATAAATAAATAATATGGTAATTTTTAAAATATAGTCGACAAATCGATTTTTTTTAAATGTCATTTTATGTCATTTTAAGCAAAAAAAAAAAATATGTCCATGTTGAAAATAGTAAAATATCAAAATGTTGAAAATAGTAATATATCAAAAACTATGAAGATTCATCGAGTAGAAGAACTGCTATTACATTTTTAGTAAAAAACAAGCCGCACATGCGTGGTCCCCCTCTGGTGCTGCATGCAAGATGACACCACAAAAATAGTGAAGAAATGATGAATGTAAATGTGAAGGGCCAACTTTGCCATCATATTTTTGCCAAGTTTCAGAAAAATCTAATGGATGGATCAAAAGTTATGGGGGAAAACGTGTCATTTTTGGCCATTTTGGAGCATTTTTAACCTCTTTTGAGCCCCTGGGAACGCAACGGGAATTTTCTCAAAAATTTTTTTTTTTTTTTTTTACTGTGCACATCTATTTAATGAAATACAATTTGTGGCAAAATTTCAGGAAAAACTAATAGACAGTTATCTGGCAATTGCCCAGACTAATGGACGCACGGACACCACTGAAAACATAGGTCCCTCGCCAATAAATTAGGAGACAAAAAAAATAAATAAAAAAGAAAGTCTATTACTATAGACAATATATATAGCAGCCATGAATCAAGTAATCTAAAATATTCGTTTCATAGTTATGTCCCCTGCATATAGCCTCCTACTGCCTACTTTATAACGCCTAAGAAAAATGCGTTTTTACACAATTTTCCATAAAAATTACTTTTAACTAGGAATAACTTTCTACTCGATTTTTTATAACTTTTGGATATATTACTATTTTCGGTATAACAAGTGCGTAATATTGTTTTTGCTTAAAACAACATTTTTTTTTTTTGATTGATCTGTCGACTGTATTTTAACTAGCAATAAAAAAAACAAACACACAATAATAGGTCAGAAATTTAAAAAAAGGAAAGAAGAAATAAACATACAGCATACAAAATGTCAAATAAATGAACGAATATTCCATAGCACATAGCAGCTACATTACGCCATTGTTCTTGTTCAGATTACCTACCCAAAGTGGCTTGAGCCTCCACTGCGAGTGAAAGAGCTATCAGTACTTATGTCAGTAGAGCTGATGTCCATGGGTACCTCACTACTGCCACTCACACTGTCACTGAGGAAGCTGACACTCCCCAGAGAATCGTCAGCCCCCACAGACCCGTTCTTAACATGGGTTTTATACATACTTGGATGGCGTTTCTCCTGCAACCTTCCGGCCACGACAGCAAGATAACAATAACAATATCATTAAGAATTAATTACGTATTTAGTACAAGTGTTTAGAAAACAAATACAATATCATATGTTTGATTTTATTTTAACTCTGCTCAGATTTATTTTGAAGACTTATTTAACATTTAGAAATAGAGAATCTATGGACATATAGGAAATACAGACCCTAGCCGACTTCAATGCAAAGAAAGAAACAAAAAGAACAGATTTCGGTCAACACCAGTTTTAAATTGACCTTCGCACACACCGTCTCTGAAAGCGAGTGCATTTTTATATATTTACACAACTTTAATTAACTTTGGATTATTTTTTATTAAAAATAATAAAAACGAGTTAAATTATTTATTCACGACCAAACTTGATTTTTATGTAGAGTGCGTTTATATATTTACAAAACAAAATATAAAAACTGAAGTAATAACTGAAAATTTAGGACACTGATCTCTCCTGTTGGTGGACAGTGAAGGAGAAATCTTTCTAGACCGAGACAATTTTCATGCCTAATAGAATCAGAAATATAAGCAACAAGTATAAACAAACAAGATTTGAAAAATACATAATTTTTAAAAATATCAATCCAAAGTTCAATTATAGTTGTGTAAATATATATAAAAAATTTTTTAAAAATGTACTTTTGGTTGTGAAAATCCATAAACGCACTCTACATAAAAATCAATCTTGGTTGCGAATAAATAATATAACTCGTTATTTTTAATAAAAACACCCATCCAAAGTTTTATTTAAAGTTGTATATATATATATATATATATATATATATATAAAAAGAAAAGAAAAAGTACTCTTGTTACTTACAGAGGTAATGTTTGTGTCAAGGTCAAACCAGTGTCAACCGAAATCTGTTCTTTTGTTTCCTTCTTTGCATTGAAGTTGGTTGGGCTCCATACTCCCTACTTTATTAGAATCTATATTATCCATAGGGAACTTTGATTAAAAATGAAGTATTTCACGCTGGCTATCAAAAATAATTGATGACTCTGAAACTTGATAGCTATAAAAAGTGGTAACCAAAACGTGAGGGTAAAGAATAACATGTTTAATGAGGTTAACTTTCGGCTATGTCTTGATTAATTTTAATTATTTGAATCAAGTTAGAATCCCAGTGAGACTCATTAATATGAAAACTTTGGTTGATCCATGTAAATTCTTTCTAATGTTCATATTACATATTAGAAATTAATGACATATGTAGTAAAATTATTGATACAATTTCATATTTGTTTGATTGTATATTAACTATATTAACTCTGCTAAGATTAATTGTTGTGATCCAACCTTTTTTTTTTTTTTTAGGCTAGTGTGGAAATATCTATAATATCTGAAGGGGATTCCGATTAAAAATTAGGTATTTCAGGTTGGTTATCAAAAATAAGTGAAGACTCCTGAATGCTAGGAACAAAGTGTAGTATCTGCTCTGATACTACACTTAGTCTTTTCTGTCCTCCTGACTGAGGCAATTATTTTTGCTCCAATCTAGTGCTCGTTTTAGAGAGCTGGATTCTCCCTATATTTAAAACACTGGCCTTGTGTCCAACTTTGACCTTGTGGGGAGGCAAGTAAATAGGAACATAGCCTTGTATCAGTAAAAATGTTATAGCCTAAACACTTCTTTTCTTTAGAGCATCACGACACCAAGAAGTCACTTGCAACACAGCAGATAATTGCAACAGAAACAAATATGACTGGCACATGTTGACTAGTATCTTCGCTCTCAAGGGTGAAGATTTAGAAAGTATCAGACTCCCAGAATTCACAAATATCCAATTCAGAGTCCTTATTTTAAAGTCTTTCGATATTAGCTAGAAAGGGTAAAGATCAGGAGGAAAGAGATAATATCAGGATGGGAAAGAGTACAGTAGGTGGGGGTGGAGACAAAGAATGTGTTCACAGCAATGTTTTAGTAGTAAATCAGGGAATGCATTTTATAAAAGAATGGGGAGGGTACAAGAGAGCTAGATAGCCTAATTATCATTTCTTACTTTTTTTAGGATACACCACTCCCACAACCACCAAAGCAAAATGCTTTTCTTGACAAAGTATTTTCAATGGAATTAAAATAAATATTTACATGATTTTTAATCTTTTGTGGCTCTATTTAGCTAATCTCTTCGCTGATATCTTTTTCATTTTGTACTTATGCATACTAATATGTATGTGTGTTTGTGACAATTTGTTCAAAGAGGAAGCGAGTTGATTTAGTTTAAAACACAAGAAAAATAGCATCATTTTAAAAATAAAAGTTAGGCATCATGATTAACAGTGTCCTATTATACAAGTGGTAGGGAAAAGGGCAAAAGATAGAAACAGAAGGTTAGTTCAGAAGGATTGTGTTTTACAATACAAAGACAGGCAAATAAAGATTTTTAATACCTTCATTTACTTTAATAATTATTGCATCCATTATTATTTTTTTATTTCCAAAACGACATTAGATCTGTAAGGATTTTTCAAATGTTTGAAACCTGCATTTTAAGTTATATATTGTTAAAATTGCCTTATGTATAAATAAGTACACAAGATGGCAAATTTTCCAATTTCTAACAAATTTGGAGTAGTCAAAATTCAGTAGTTAAAATTGTATCATTATTTATGCTTTGCAAAGATCAACGTGCCTACATTTAAAAGGTTTTAGATATAATTAAACAAAATTTTTGTTTGGATACTTTATATAAGCTTGGACATATGCTAAAGACTTAAGCTAGTCTCAAATATCAGCCATTGACGCAAATTATCAGTACTTATGCAGAATAAGGACCATACCATTGGCAGAATTTTCCGGGCAGTTTATGTAAAACGCCAAAAGGTGCTAAACAAAAGTTTTGTTTTTGTTTGTCTTTCGCACAAATGCTGACCAATTTTTTTCGATGACAAATATATATTATTATCATGAATATCATTTTTGGTTCGCTTTATCAGTCTGAGCAATAATGGTCATCAATTGGAACATTTGTGACAATTGTCTTCTACATTCAAAGCTATTCCGTTTTACTATATTCATTAATAAAAGTGTTGTCATTTGAAGTGTGAGTATATTTAGTTTCTTTTTAATAACAAACCAATGATAGCAAATAAATGTTTTCTTAAATGACGTTGGCTGCTGCGATTTCATTAACTCAGCATTGCAGCACCTTACAGTGTTTTATGTAAACTACCCGGAAAATTCCAACAATGGTGGCAACTTTCTGTCTTGTGAAAACAATGATCTGCATCTAGTCTGGTACACTGCAGCATCTGCTGTGGTTATACAGTTCGAAGCTGGAGTTCCCTCTCAGGATGCAGGTCTAGGCAGGTGATAAGGAGATCTAGGTCTGCCCAGTTACTAGGATGCCCCCCTCGGCATCGCAGAAAAAGTCTAATGGAAAGGCAAGTGAATATGCTTGGGACCAACACGGCAGCAGGAGTTGCCCGAAAGGTGTTGCAGTGCCTGCATATTGGGACTCCAAACCAGACTTTTGTTAGGATTTACTCCCTTGGCCTTTGCCAAGGCATCCACAAGATAGCTTGTTAAAGTTTTAAAATATTTCCAATTTTGACGAAAATAACTCGTAGTTATGGTTGTATAAAAATAAATGAAATCCTTAAGTGATTCTTCTTATAAAAAAAAAATCAGGTGAAAGAAACATAATATAGTTTTTATTCTGCATAAGAAATTCTGAATAGTATTTTTACTTTTATGCATCTACTAACTACATATGATAATAACATAACATTTGCTGATTTAGACTTGCACTTATTTCGAAAAACAAAAATAAAGAAAAACCTTGTCATGTTCTGCTCAGATTTTTTTTTTTTTTTTTGAGGGAGAATAAATTGATTAAAATGGCTTTTAGGGGACAAGCCTGATACAACGGTAAAAAAGGGTAATCTTGAATTAAGAAAATACAAAAAAAGAAAATGAATAAATAAATAATATGGTAATTTTTAAAATATAGTCGACAAATCGATTTTTTTTAAATGTCATTTTATGTCATTTTAAGCAAAAAAAAAAAAAAAAATATGTCCATGTTGAAAATAGTAAAATATCAAAATGTTGAAAATAGTAATATATCAAAAACTATGAAGATTCATCGAGTAGAAGAACTGCTATTACATTTTTAGTAAAAAACAAGCCGCACATGCGTGGTCCCCCTCTGGTGCTGCATGCAAGATGACACCACAAAAATAGTGAAGAAATGATGAATGTAAATGTGAAGGGCCAACTTTGCCATCATATTTTGCCAAGTTTCAGAAAAATCTAATGGATGGATCAAAAGTTATGGGGGAAAACGTGTCATTTTTGGCCATTTTGGAGCATTTTTAACCTCTTTTGAGCCCCTGGGAACGCAACGGGAATTTTCTCAAAAAGTTTTTTTTTTTTACTGTGCACTATTTAATGAAATACAATTTGTGGCAAAATTTCAGGAAAAACTAATAGACAGTTATCTGGCAATTGCCCAGACTAATGGACGCACGGACACCACTGAAAACATAGGTCCCTCGCCAATAAATTAGGGGACAAAAAAAATAAATGAATAAAAAAGAAAGTCTATTGCTATAGACAATATATATAGCAGCCATGAATCAAGTAATCTAAAATATTCGTTTCATAGTTATGTCCCCTGCATATAGCCTCCTACTGCCTACTTTATAACGCCTAAGAAAAATGCGTTTTTACACAATTTTCCATAAAAATTACTTTTAACTAGGAATAACTTTCTACTCGATTTTTTTATAACTTTTGGTTATATTACTATTTTCGGCATGACAAGTGCGTAATATTGTTTTTGCTTAAAACAACATTTTTTTTTTTTGATTGATCTGTCGACTGTATTTTAACTAGCAATAAAAAAAACAAACACACAATAATAGGTCAGAAATTTAAAAAAAGGAAAGAAGAAATAAACATACAGCATACAAAATGTCAAATAAATGAACGAATATTCCATAGCACATAGCAGCTACATTACGCCATTGTTCTTGCTCAGATTACCTACCCAAAGTGGCTTGAGCCTCCACTGCGAGTGAAAGAGCTATCAGTACTTATGTCAGTAGAGCTGATGTCCATGGGTACCTCACTACTGCCACTCACACTGTCACTGAGGAAGCTGACACTCCCCAGAGAATCGTCAGCCCCCACAGACCCGTTCTTAACATGGGTTTTATACATACTTGGATGGCGTTTCTCCTGCAACCTTCCGGCCACGACAGCAAGATAACAATAACAATATCATTAAGAATTAATTACGTATTTAGTACAAGTGTTTAGAAAACAAATACAATATCATATGTTTGATTTTATTTTAACTCTGCTCAGATTTATTTTGAAGACTTATTTAACATTTAGAAATAGAGAATCTATGGACATATAGGAAATACAGACCCTAGCCGACTTCAATGCAAAGAAAGAAACAAAAAGAACAGATTTCGGTCAACACCAGTTTTAAATTGACCTTCGCACACACCGTCTCTGAAAGCGAGTGCATTTTTTATATATTTACACAACTTTAATTAACTTTGGATTATTTTTTATTAAAAATAATAAAAACGAGTTAAATCATTTATTCATGACCAAACTTGATTTTTATGTAGAGTGCGTTTATATATTTACAAAACAAAATATAAAAACTGAAGTAATAACTGAAAATTTAGGATACTGATCTCTCCTGTTGGTGGACAGTGAAGGAGAAATCTTTCTAGACCGAGACAATTTTCATGCCTAATAGAATCAGAAATATAAGCAACAAGTATAAACAAACAAGATTTGAAAAATACATAATTTTTAAAAATATCAATCCAAAGTTCAATTATAGTTGTGTAAATATATATAAAAAAAATTTTTTTAAATGTACTTTTGGTTGTGAAAATCCATAAACGCACTCTACATAAAAATATATCTTGGTTGCGAATAAATAATATAACTCGTTATTTTTAATAAAAACACCCATCCAAAGTTTTATTTAAAGTTGTGTGTGTATATATATATATATATATATATATATATATATATATATATATATATATATAAAAAGAAAAGAAAAAGTACTCTTGTTACTTACAGAGGTAATGTTTGTGTCAAGGTCAAGGTCAAACCAGTGTCAACCGAAATCTGTTCTTTTGTTTCCTTCTTTGCATTGAAGTTGGTTGGGGTCCATACTCCCTACTTTATTAGAATCTATATTATCCATAGGGAACTTTGATTAAAAATGAAGTATTTCACGCTGGCTATCAAAAATAATTGATGACTCTGAAACTTGATAGCTATAAAAAGTGGTAACAAAAACGTGAGGGTAAAGAATAACATGTTTAATGAGGTTAACTTTCGGCTATGTCTTGATTAATTTTAATTATTTGAATCAAGTTAGAATCCCAGTGAGACTCATTAATATGAAAACTTTGGTTGATCCATGTAAATTCTTTCTAATGTTCATATTACATATTAGAAATTAATGACATATGTAGTAAAATTATTGATACAATTTCATATTTGTTTGATTGTATATTAACTATATTAACTCTGCTAAGATTAATTGTTGTGATCCAACCATTTTCTTTTTTTTTTTAGGCTAGTGTGGAAATATCTATAATATCTGAAGGGGATTCCGATTAAAAATTAGGTATTTCATGTTGGTTATCAAAAATAAGTGAAGACTCCTGAATGCTAGGAACAAAGTGTAGTATCTGCTCTGATACTACACTTAGTCTTTTCTGTCCTCCTGACTGAGGCAATTATTTTTGCTCCAATCTAGTGCTCGTTTTAGAGAGCTGGATTCTCCCCATATTTAAAACACTGGGCTTGTGTCCAACTTTGACCTTGTGGGGAGGCAAGTAAATAGAAACATAGCCTTGTATCAGTAAAAATGTTATAGCCTAAACACTTCTTTTCTTTAGACCATCACGACACCAAGAAGTCACTTGTAACACAGCAGATAATTGCAACAGAAACAAATATGACTGGCACATGTTGACTAGTATCTTCGCTCTCAAGGGTGAAGATTTAGAAAGTATCAGACTCCCAGAATTCACAAATATCCAATTCAGAGTCCTTATTTTAAAGTCTTTCGATATTTAATTTCTCTCCTAATAGTAAAATATAAGTTTTTATTACAACATAAGAAAAAAAATCCACGGCACTTAATTTAAGACTAATCTTTCCAAGCATACCATATGTGAGCAAAATTACTTTCAGAGATTTACTGGGATATATAGAATAGAGCATTTAGTTTTTTTTTTTGTTTTTTTTAATTACATTTTCACCCCAAACAAGGCAAATTGCCACTTTGGTGTAGGGGGCTACTATCAAGGGCAACAACTACTGGGGTACTATGTAGGGATTTCGGCAGCAAGATGTCGGTTCACGTTACACTTGAACTTCTGCACGTCAGTACTGTTGAGGAAGCAGGGACCTGGAATGGAATTCCAAAGTCTAGCAGTTCTATTGCGCACAGAAATCACTTTTTCCACTGCTTCCAACGTAATAGATGTATGGAAACTAAAGCTGCTTTCAGGACTGCCAGCAACCATTGTAAGAAAGTAATAAAGAACGCAAGAGAGTTGTATGCTCAGTCAGTCAAGTCCAAAGTAGCTGAGCAGCGGCTTGGTTCCCATCAGTTTTGGCAAATTGCAAACAGAATCCTGAACAGAAGTGTGTGCTCTATCCCAACTATCATCAATGGACCGGAGTTAATCTCGTCAGCATCAGACAAAGCCAAACTCTTTGCCAAGAACTTTGCAGCCAATTCTACCCTTTGCGACCAAGGCCGCCAACCCCCAATATTTCCTCCTGTATCAGAAAACACTATGTGATATACAAATATCTGCACGTGATGTTGCCAAGCTAATCAAAAACCTTGATTCCAGTAAAGCAACAGGCCCTGACGGTATTCCAATTATAGTACTCAAAAGACTTCAATCAGAACTAGCACCCATACTTACAAAACTGTTTAAATGTTGTCTTAAGTAGAATTGCTTCCCATCACCCTGGAAAATCTCATCAGTATGCCCTGTATTTAAGAATTCAGGTGATCGTTCATCCCCCTCTCAGTACAGGCCAATAAGTCTCCTGTGCGTCAGGAGTAAGTTGCTGGAATCTGTGTTAAATAGAGAAGTAATCAACCATCTCAGCAAAAATAACCTTCTTAGTGACACACAATATGGTTTCCGTTCTGCTAGATCTACAGCAGATGTGCTTACAGTTATATCTCATAGGATTAGTGAATCTCTCGACAGAGGCAACCTTTTTAGGGCAATTGCTCTTGACATATCAAAGGCCTTTGATAGGGTATGGCATAAAGGTTTACTTCACAAGATCTCCAGCTATGATATAGCTGGAAATGTCTTCTCAATTATTAAATCATTTCTCTCTGATAGGTTCATAAGAGTAGTAGTTGATGGGAAAAAATCAGAAGCTCAAAGTATAAATGCTGGAGTCCCTCAGGGGTCCATCCTGGGCCCAACTCTTCCAAATCACATCCTTACATCATTCGTAGACATTTTTGCTGACGACACTACCATCTATGGTAGCACATCTAAGACAGTAAACGACCAAGTTCTCTCTGATTCTCTCTCCTCTGATCTTGATCATGTTGTACAATGGGGAAAGGAGTGGCTGGTTAATTTTAATGCATCTAAAACCAAGCTTCTATCTTTACATCATCAACGTTCTGATCCCCATCTGGCATCAATTAAAATGAATGGCTCTCGTCTTCAGGAGGCCTCAAGTTTTGACAGGCTTCTGGGCTTGACCTTTACTCCTGATCTTAAATGGAATATGTACATCAAATCTGTTGCCAAGGCCGCTGGAAAAATGGTCGGATCCTTCTATCGATCCAGTAGATATCTCACTGCTGATGAAATTCTCTATCTATATAAGAGCCAGATACGTCTAAGGATGGAATACTGTTGCCACATATGGGCAGGAACTGCAAGAAAAGACTTGTCCTGCCTTGATAGGGTTCAAAATAGACTTCGTGGCCTGGTGGGAGATGTCCTTTTCTCTTCGCTGCAACCTCTATCTCACAGAAGAGATGTTGCGAGTTTGTCTCTGCTTTATCATTATTTTCATGGAAAGTGTTCGACTGAGCTTCAATCTATGGTCCCCACTCGCCAAACTTTCACAAGAAAAACTAGACTAGCTGAAAATATTATCAATAATTTTTCCCACTCTTTATCTGTGCCTAAACCTAAACATAGATTCCATGATCAAAGCTTCTTTCTTAGAACTGCACACCTGTGGAACTGTCTTCCGTTTTCCTGCTTTCCAGCTGTCTATAATATGGTTGTCTTCAAGTCCAACGTAAACAAGTTTCTGATGAGCCGTTCCACTTAAGTTAACAAATTTACCGAACTTCCATTACTATCGATTACTATATTGTCCCTTTGACTCTCTATACTCTTTAACCCTTATCCTTGAGTGGCCTATCAGCCTTGATAAGTGGTGATGCCTATGTAAAAAAAAAAAAAAAACTATTGGAGTAGAAAGATCTTTTACATCTAGGGATCTCTACAGTGTGGGGGTGGGATTTAGCAGCCTGTCGGGTTTGTCGAGGGTGCTCATGTCGTGGAGGCACAAGCGCTTGCAGTTCGTCAGAGCAGTCACCACTAAAATACTTGTAGAACAGGCAGAGGGATGCAACATTTCGTTGATGGGACAGAGGCTGAAGCATTATACTGTATTCAAGAGGCATTACAAAAGTAATACCTCCTACTTCTTTTATTCTATCAATATGGATCAGAAGGGATTGTAAATTGCAGTCATATCAGTGAACTTTCCTAAACCCATGATTCAAATATTAATTTTAAAAGATTGGCATAAAAAACATATTTAGAAATTGGATTCTACATCTACTTTCCACTGATGCTAATGAAGCAGAATCAGCAGGATATGCTACCCTGCTGAGGATGAAGAAGCACGAACAACAACTTTGAAACTAACTGACAAACAATCAGTAAAAACGTCACAAAAAGATGTTTTCATCACTTCTAGTATAAGAATAATAAAGTACAATTATTTCTAATTAAATTTCGGCCTTCATTTTTGAGATGTGAAAAGTGAGCATCATTTAAATTGCAATGATGGACAATTTTTAAATTTTTATCATCAAATAAAACTGAATTAAATGAGAGTAAACATGTACAATCAATATAATTCTATACATAATGATTATTATGCATATTTTTTCAAACAATTTCAGCTGCAACTTACTTCATGACCTGAAAGTTTCATCTCTGTTGCTGATATTGATAGTGTGAAACTAAGAAAGCAACCTCTATGAGAAGCAGAAATGCATCAGAAGCAGAAATGCGTCATCGAATTCCTTGATGCAGAAAAAAAAGTTGAACTGATCAACATTCACGAGTGCTTGTTGAACGTTTATGAAGCCGATGCAATTAATGTCAGCACAGTTGATGAGTTCGTAGATTTCAGAGTGGCGACAGATGTGAGTGAGAAAGCACTCTCCAGTCTTTTAGATTGAAGCATCAAAAGTGCATTGAGAATGGTGATGACCATGTAGTAAAATAAATTCTGGGGCACAAAATGTTGCTCGTTTTAATGGTATCACTCGAGTCTTTGTAGCTCTTTAACATTGAAGTTTTTTTTAGTTAAAAAATAGGAGGCCTTACTTTAGGAACAATCCTTGTGTAAAATGGTGGACTGATAATAAAAACTACTTTCATTAAAAAAAAAAATCTGAACAATAGATGGAAGTGACTGTATACTTCCACTCTAGATTTTCACAGTATAATGAAAACCGATACATCAGTGTTGCCAATATATGTTAGGTATAATATTTAAAAACACTTCAACCTTTAGGACTAACTTTAGACATCTCCGAAAAATACAGATGTTGAAATATGGTTAGTTATTCACTCTTCTGTCCTAAAACAAAATGGAGCATGGGTGCAAATGGATTAACACTCATGTAAATTTGAACCACTTTGATAAATTGTGAAAAGAAAGAGACCTGTTACTAATCATCTCGATTTCATATTGCAGATGTGTCTTTATTATAATTCAAGTTAGCTTTTTGATTAAAATAGTATAGATTTAAAAACAGTAAATATAGAATAAAAAATCTCAAAATAATTAAATTTCAATATCACAGGATGAAAAAAAAGTTTGATACTCAAAAAAATAAATAACTTTGTTATAAAATATCCAAACTAGTTGATAAAAAGCAAGAAAACATGTTTTCATAAAAATTTGATAGAAACCTTTTACAAAATATACAAAAAAGGAAAGATTGCATCAACAAGTAAAATAAGTCACTAATATTTTGCTATTAATTTTCAACTTTTGTAATGTAAAAATGAATAAAAATTCACATTCAAAAGTTGTATGCGAACTTGTAGAGTTACTTCCCTTGTTACATTTTTTATCAAATCATTTGATAGATCACAAATAGTCAACTAACTTTATATGAAGATTACTTAACCTCTCACAGATATTAATATATATATATATATATATATATACACACACACACCTGCTATTATATACAAGAAACTGTGTGTGTGGTCGAGTTTGTTTCTTATGGACTCTAAAATGGATAGGCCATTTTTATAATTTCACAAGAAGGAAGTGTCTGGGGATGTTCTCACGTAGGTTTTGTACCAAATTGCATTTGATAAGTATTGAAAACCAAAAAAAGAAATCCAATTTAAGAAGGAAATCCGATTTTAACCAAAGTTAACAATTTTATGAACCCTAATATCACAAGTGCATTGCAGAAAGACTCAGCTTAAAAAAATCAATTATAAATTCTTTTATAAGGCAGAGGCGTGTTTGAAATGAATGGGTCTTTTTCTTTTTTTTTTTTTAGAGCACAATTGAACTATGATACTTAACTTTTGTACGTATAACTTAAATTTATGTAAAAATAATTTCATAAAATCAACAGTTGGTTCTTTGATACAAGAGAGACACATTCGAAATTAATGTTTGTTTCAAACAGAATTGAACCATGGTACTTGATTTTTGCATTGTAAACGTTAAATGAAGCTATTATTTACATATAATTTTATAAAATCAACAGTAGATTCCTTACACTGCAATGTAAACTACAATGTATTGTAGACTAAGTCACTATGAGGGGGGGGGGGTCCTAGCTAGAATTGCCAATCAATCAATTTTATTGAAATATAGGCGATTTCACAGATTTTGATGAAAAAAGTATATGGGAGGGTGGAACATTTGTTGATCCTGATTCAATCCCGGACAACGTCAGGATTTCCCTGCTAGTAGATACAAACTGCTTTAAATAAGTTCCCAATCTTTTTTATGCAGGCATTTAAAATTGTTTTAGATGCTTGAAAATTCAGTGTGTTATTGCTGTACACATCTTATGAGACATCTGACCAATTTTTATGATTTCAGGTTCAAATGAACAGCTACAGCAGGAATTGGAATACACCCTACTAAAACTTGATCGTCACAACTTGTGAATTTTAAAAATGCATCTGGACGCGAGGACACTTTCAAAAAACGATATGCACTTAAATTCTGTTTAAATTTGGAAAAAATGCCATAGAAACGTAGGGAAAGCTTTTGAACGGTCTTGCTTAAATTGAGCACCAGTTTTTGAGTGGCATAAGAGATTCAAGGAAGGCAGGGAGTCTGTGAGGGATGATGATTAGTGTGGGAGGAGTAAGAAAGTCAGAAAACCAGAGTTGATTGGCCAAATAAAGAATTTTATGGATAAGGACTGAGCAGTTTACAACTCCTTTATCCTTTTGAACTGTTGATTACGTACTTGCAATTGAACTAATTGGCAGACTTTTTTTATTTTTTTTTACCCAAGTTTATACTTTAGTTTTTCTTCTTTCCTCTCTCCTGTTTGCTTCTTTGACACTTATTATTTTTTCTTGACATCTAAAGCCAATCATTTAGCATTATTTATTTAAGGAGAGGATATGGTTTTTGACTTCATTTTTGTTGTAAAACTGATTCTCATGAATACATACTTGGTTCATATTCTATTTCTTTTATTGTTGTTCTAATCTCTGGTAAAAGTCACGTCTGCCTTATCAAACTTTACAATAACCAAAAAAAGCATCACAAAGAAATAAAACTGAATAAGAACATTTCATAAAAGCAACTCACTTTCTGTTCTCTTCGTATTCAATTTGTTGTTTCATGAACATAGCGTTCTTCAGCAGATCTTGGATATTCTGGAAGTGAACACTGCTGCTCTGCATCGCATTTACAGCACTAAAATACAAACAAATGAGAAAAAAAAAGTTTATAATTGTAACTTATTAGTGTCAACAGTTTTTTTTTTTTGGTGCTTCTGCAGAATTGGGATGAGATTTTGTAGTCGATAAATGGAGTTTTCAGAAAAAAACAATTGTTTCAAGTGTTTTTTTTTTTTTTTTTTTTTTTTTTTTTTTTTGCAAATCATTTTATCAGTTGGAACGAATTTACTTAATTTCAACGTTCCGAACTTCAGATCGTGTCATGGAGTAGCAGTAAGACAGATTTTGTTTTTTATTTTCTCTTCTACCTTCACGTCACAGGTTCGAGTTGCCTGCCTATTTTTTTTTTGTTTTTTTTTTTTGCTCAACACACACCTCCAAACACTCGGACAACTAGTTTTTAATAGAAGGCATGCACTCATAAATACACTTGTAACCAAATAAAAACATGCTTACTTTTTGGCATATTCCGCATCAAAACAAGCCCCTTGTACTTTTTGTTGGAGGGAAGATACTGTATGCTGGGAATAGAAAGAAGAAATTATCAACATGTTTTTGTGCTTAAGAATGAATTTAAAACATATACAAAATACAGGATCTATACCAAAAGTAATATAGATATAAAATGTAAGTAGTATAAGCACTTGACTAGCTACAACCACTATATCTATATACGATTTCTCCCACTATCTGTGCCTAAATCTAAATGCAGATTTTTCTATATTTTTGTTTTTTTCCTGGGGAAAGTTCCAGATAAGCAGGAAAAATACCAATAGAAACAAATGTATAAAAGATATGAAGATTGAAGCCGTGCATCACCTGTGAATTGGAAAAATTTTTCCTGCTTATCTGGAACTTTCTCCAGAAAAAAAAACAAAAATATAGAAAAATTTATATTATGTACATACTCCTGACAGAAAGAAACGATCATACACGAAAACTTACATAAATTGATCAAACAGTTTTATTTTTAAATAAGGAAAATCAAATAATTTTAGGGTTAAAAAAGTTAAAAAGGTTTGTCAAAAAAAGACATTTGGAGTTGTCTGAATGTTCATTCTGATAGCTCCAAATGATTAAAACGTTTGCAAGAATTTAGAAAGCCATTCCTAACTCAAATTCACTCGAAAATGATTTTCCTTATGAAAATACAAAATACTTCAATTTATATGATTTTTGGTCACCAATATTTGTTTTCTGTTACAGGTCCAAGCATCATACAGATTTTTCTGCGTTGTTTTTTTTGTTTTTGTTTTTCATGGGAGGTTTTGGACAAGTGTCAATTTTTAAAAGTAGAAGACGAAAAAAAAAAAAAAAAAAAATTTTTTTGCTATTACTTACTTTTTGGTCGACAAGTTGGGGAAGAGATTTCCTCACATGCTCTTCGATCCGGTAAAATGCTAACGATGGTTCATTAGCAATGATGTGTAGGTTCTCAGAAAATTTATCACAGACTAAAACAGGGGAAAAAAAATACAAAAAGGAAAGAAAAAAATGATAATTAAACTTAAAAAAAAAATAAATAAATAAAAAAAAAATGAAAACAATGAAGAATAGGTGACTTAAAGTCGGCAGCAAGCAGTATCAGATAAAAATTTGCATTATACTTGATTATTTTTTTTAAATAAAAATAAAATGCTGTTGCTTTATTGTTTTAAGTTTTAGTATTATAATAATATATTACTCTATGAAATATTTATTAATTTCCTTATATTTTCTTTTTAGAAAAATAAAATCTTTTATCTGATACTATTTGCTGCCGACTTTGTGTCACCTATTCTTTTGCATCACCAAAATAAACTTCCCATCCATGGAACACATTGCCACAACAGAACTGTTGCTTTACAGACTACAACATGGTTGTTTTCAAATCCAATATCAATGAATATCAGTCATATAATCCTGTGAATTATGATTAATTCTCACTCATTTCATAATACTATTCTTTTATCTCACTGAAAAGCTCACTAACCTTTATCCTTGAGTGGTTTTTGGTCTTGGCAAGTGGTGAACCATTAGTATAAAAGAAAAGTCTAAGTTTTATGCAGTACAAAATTTTAAAATTGCTATAACGAATGCATGCAGAGGACGATGCTAGCTAAATGTTTAACGACACAGACAGACAACTTAGAGATACCAAGTTCGAATCCAGTTTGTCACACAGAAACACTTTCATCAAAACTTACACCTGACCTTGCGTCTAATATCCTAGAGAGGGGGAAAATGCAATAGTTAAATGTATTGTGTTTTTACAATAAAGAAAATACATTTGACATTAATTTTTTTTAATTATTTTCACATGATTTCTTTTCTTTTAATCTTATAACTTTTCAAAAGAATGCGTGTTATTTCTTTGAGAAAATTGTTAGATAAAAGAAAATTATTTAATTATTTCACAGAAGAATAGTTTTTGGAAAAAAACTTTGCTCATGGAAGTTCTGTTCCATTTTAGGTAAACAAAGAAATAGAAAATATTTTAGTGGTTGTAGCTGGTTCTGATTCAGTGATGTATTTTTTAGCGTTCATCTAATATATAAAAGGCAAAATGTGTGTGTGTCGCAAAAACTTTCAACAGAGGTGACGGAACCTGACAAAATCCTTGTTTTAAATCTCGATCCTTCGGACGACAAATGCCGAAAACTTGGCCAAAAACATTCATTCCTTCACCCTAAACGTAATCATTTTGTACAAGGAAGGGTCACTTTTTTAGCAAATCATCATCTTCTTTCCAATTGACTAGCCTTAATTTCAATGTGCTGAACTTCCGGTCGGATGATGGAGACATCGGCAAAGATGTCACGTCTTTTTTAATCTTATTTTTTTCTCCTTCGCGTTACGGGTTCAAGCCTGCCTGTCTACTACCACTTTTTTTTTTTTTTAACACCTCTGTCTACTGTTGTTTTGATTCTCCCCTTGCCGGTACTACCATAGATGACTTGATCAATCAATCAGCTTTCTGCCATATCTGATTGCTATAGCCCTGTTAATCACATTAACTAACCTTCTACACTGAACTTGCAAAAACATTCCAAGTTAATATATTACACTGAAAAGAAAAAGAAAGTGTAATTATTTTTATAACGAAGAAATCTCTTTGTATTTTTTTTTTTTTTTTTTTCAATAAAAAGGAAGGACTCTACCTTTACGAGCTCTGATGTCTAATTCTGGTTCTTCACGGGAAGCAAGGTTTCCTCGGGATGCCGGTCCTGTACCAGCCACTCTCCGAAGCAAACCATCACTACCTAGCAAAAAAATAAATAAATAAAAATAGGAATGAATCTATTGTAAAAATAGATTTTTTTTTTTTTTTTTTTTTTAAAATTGAAATGTTATATTCATTTTATTTGTTTATTTTTTTTTTTTTACTCAGATTTTCTCCAAACAAGGCAAATTGCCATGGAGTAATAAGAGATGATTGTGAATTAGGAACCACGCCTACAGGGACACTCTACAGGGTGAAATGATAAAGTTGTTGCCCTAAAGAAAACAATACTACAGCTTTATTTTAAAACTTTTATTTAAAAAAAAATCAATTCAGGTCACTTGATTATGTAGTAGAGCTGACATCTATTCAATGTAACTGCCTTCAGCCTCAATCAATGCCTCGATACGAGTCTGGAACTGGAAGCATGCCTTTTCCATAAGCGCTGGCAGGAGCTTAGCAAATACTCAGCAGATGGCAGCAATCAGACAGACTTTGTTGTGCGAGGTCATGTTGGTGATGTTCTCGACGTATGACCAAATAAAGTAGTCCAGCGAATTAAGGTCAGGGGAAAATAGGGGGGGGGGGGGGGGCAGTGAGAGAAGAGTACAAAGTCATAGCACTGGGTCTCTTTGGACTTGTGGGCTGGTTCCGAGTCCTGCCGCCACACCCAGGATCTGCCAGCAGCCACCTGATTGCACCAGGGGTTCACCACATTCTTCAGCACATCCTCAATTTGGTGTTGACTTTTAAGCTAACTTCGAAGATGTGAGATGGCATGATGTGGCTATCATTTGAAACCACACCAGAGACCATAACCGTGACCTGAAACTTTCATCACTCTGGGTACATCTGTTATTTGTGGCAATCCAGCGATGCATTTTGAGGGTGCTCGCAATGGTCCTGTTATAACTTGGATAAGCGGAGAACAGGAGTTATACAGCAGCACATCTCTGATCTCACTTGTTGAACATCGTCACTTTCAGACATGATAGAATCTCCGATCTCTTGGGATTTGTACACAACTAACCAACAAGCAGATGGTCTGCAACGAAAAAAGAAAACTGGTTTTCATCAAATAGAAATGGAATCATGTCATCTTTTCTAGGACTACAATTTTTTCGTTCAACACTGTAAATAGGGAGTTGAAAAGAGAGAGATTTGCTTACATTACAGTTTTCCACATGTTAGTACAGTTGGCAGAACGGAATATTGGGAGGAGATTCCAAACTGTACGAGAAAAGAAACTTTAAAAGTAGAAGGGTCTCCGATCTTGGAGGACATGGTGCTAGGAATTCAGTGTATATTCCATTAAAATACTTGCAAGACAAGTAAAGAGGTGCAACATTGCGGTGATGGGACAGGGGTTGGAGCTTGAGTGACAATGCGGGATTTATCAGATTGGATACTGCTTTTTGGATCCTGTTCAGAGAGGGACTAGTATGACATATGGACAAATGCTGGCTTTATAGAGATACAGGAGATTGTCAAATGTGAGTATATTTCTAGCATAGTAGAGGGAGCCCACCTTCTTTGCAGCAGCTATCTAGGCAATGTCTTCTAAGTATTTGTTTCAATTCATGTTACCCATGAATGTTAAGCCAAGGAGTTTCAATGATGAGCTCTTACCTAGAGTGTTGTTTTGCAATGATAAAATACAAAAAAAAAAATTCATATTCATGAAAAACAAAAGTAAAAGCCTATAAAGAGATTATTTAATCACGATATATACCTGTTATCACAAATGACAGAAAAACAGTTATACTTTGCAAATGTTCGCACTAATATTCACTTATTTATATAACATTCTATTTGTTCCTTTCTTAGTCCATAAGTTAGGATTTAAAAAGGCCAAATTCAATTTTTGAAAGCCAAACCGCTTCAAAAAAAAAAAAAAAAAAAAAAAAGGACAAATTTGCAAAATTTAGCTTTAAAAAGTCCAATCTGGCAACCCTGGAACAAAAAAATAGGAGAGTGAGCTCCCTTTGATGTAGTATTGTTTTCAAATATCATTATAATAATGTATGATCATTGTTGTAATGATCCAAAAAGGAACACATCATTTTTACCTGCAGTGCTTCTTTACTAAAGAAAGAAATTAGCAAAACATTACATAAAAAAACTGGAGACATTCAAAAGAAACAGTGCCAAAAAAGGAAAACATTGTCTAACAAGAGGTGCTGGACTGAAAGAGTGGATTAAAGATTGTTCTTTTACAATGTGATTTTATTTGTATTGAATAATGTAGCACAATATTACTTTTTGAGTAATTATTAATACTTATTAATTTATCTTATTTAGGTCAGTTCTATATTTAAAATACAATGGACACCATTTTCATAGAATTTTTATAAACTCTTATTCGCTGCGTGTTATTGGTTTTTCTTTAAAAAAAAAAAAAAATGTTGTGCTCTACAGAAAAATATCAGCTTTATGAAAACATTTATTAATTGAATATATTTTTCATTCCGTGGAATTTACACGAGTCATGCAAGTATATAATAATATGAAAATATTTCATGTTTGTATATATACGTTATCATTTTTCACAGACATTTAAAAAAATGAGCTGATTTAATCAACAAGGATGATAATTGGGGAGTAATCGGATGCCACTAAGGCAAAAAAAAATAAAAAGATAACCCTCACTCTACTTATTTAAAAAGGAATTGTTCCAAAATTAAATTATATCATCCTGTAAACTAAATATGTAAAATATATTATATATATAAAGGTGAACGTGTCTGTGTGTGTACATTTTCCTACCAATAACTGTCAATTTCCAGTCTACAGACTCGAAATTTGATATACAGGGTAATGAGATTTGGGAAAATATTTGTGATCGGTTTTCACTCAGAAATTTTGCTGTTAAGGGGTCAAAGTTCAGCAATTTGACCTTTGAGAACTCTACCAAACTCCTCCGCCAATTTTGGCTCTAAACACTTGACATTTTAGATATAGGTTCCTTGGACATGGATCTAACTTAACTTGATTTGAGCCCAAAACAATAAATGTTAAGGCGTCATAATAGGGGTCAAAGTTTAAAAAATTGACCTTTTTTTTTTTTTTGCTCAACATACACCTCCAAACACCCAGACAACGCCGGGCTGAAATGCTAGTTTTAAATAAATACATTTAAAAAACTGACATTTCTTTTGATTTTGAAGAATATTTGGCTGATAATTATTTTATGGTAACAAGACAAGATCTATATATCTATAAAAGTGAAAATGTGTGCGTGTGTGTGTGTGTGTATACATTTCCTTACCAAACTACTCTGTCAATTTTCAGAGAGACTCGAGATTTGACATAAGTAGTATTGAGATTTGGGAAAATCTTTATTCGGTTTTCGGACAGAGATTTGGCTGTCAAGGGGTCAAAGTTCAACGATTTGACCTTTGAAAACTCTACCAAACTCCTCCACCAATTTTGGGTCTAAACACTTGAAATTTTAGACGTAGGTTACCTGGACACAAGTCAAACTTTTTAATATATATATGCACATAAAGTTATGAATAGTACATAGGGCCCAAGTAAAGTCGGGCTAAACTGCTAGTAATTATTATAAAAGAAATTTAGGATTATAGGAGGCAAAACAATGCAGCGATTTAATGGATAGACACAAACTGAAGCAACTTAAAATGTAATAGTGGAACAAACAAGTTATACAGTTTCACCTTTATTGATTCAATAAATGCATAACATTTTACATGTGAAATGTTTTTACTTGCATCAGATAATCAGGTAGCACATCCGTGTTACAATATTTCAGGAAATACTACCCTTCATCATGCGGGTGTTTGATTTTCAAACATTCATGATGGATCGATTTATTTATATATAGGATATTATTTTAAAAAGAATTACTAAAAATTATTTAAAGTAGAAAGCAACAACCCAAATACAGCTATTTGCCTAATGTGCATATTACTTTTATACAAGTGTGATGGATATTACTTATTTGTAATTTTATTGTCCTATATATAACTATGTTTTTTAAATGATTATTTTTATACATACAAACCCCAGGGTTCCATTCTTATGCAATCATTAGTGTAGGAAATGATAATTACTGTTCATTGCGAGATTTGAGCCCAGTCATAAAGTCACCAGCAATTAACACAAGAATTGAGGTGAATAAGTGCCTATGAATGTCAGGTAAGTGGGCATGCATACATACAAAACATTCAGAAAGTATTCAACAACCGGAAGTCAGAACATTGCATTTGCGCTAAAGTTAACCGCTTTCTCTTAATTCCTAACAAGAGCTCAACTTTAATTTCTTAAACAGGCTTTACCCAACTATAATTTTAAATAAATATTAACGGGTTTGTATTAATTACTGTACACATAGATTTGAAAAAGTTGTCAAAAAACAAATATATAACAAATAAATGTTATAAAAAGTAAGAGAAGTTACTTTTCTCTCTAACTGGATAATTTTCTAGTGTTTTTATTTAATGTAACATGTTTATTCAGCTCGAAAAACATCCAGTGTTTACCGATGTATTGGAAAATTTAAAATGGCGTCGAGACATGGTAAGTTTGAGAAAAGGAGTTATAAATAAAAAACTAGAAAAAAATACTGTTAGAAACTCGCTTAATATGTTACCATAACATAGGCTGATATATATATTCGGTGGGTTTTTAACAGTATTTGGCATATTCTTTTTATTTTTAACTCCTTTTCCCAAACTTACCGTGTGAAAGAGAGTTGGGCACCGTTTGAAATTTTCCAATAAATCAGTAAACACTGTTTTTCGAGCTGAATAAACATGTTACATTAAATAAAACACTAAAAACATATCCAGTTAGGTAGAAAAGTAACTTATCTTGCCTTTGATAACATTTGTTATATATTTGTTTTTTGGACAACTTTTTTGAATCTATGTGTACAGTAATACAAACCCATATTAACATTTGTTTTCATACTTACATATACTAGTATTCCATGCTTATGCAATCATCAGTATAGGTTTTATTGATATTTTTTTAAAAATGCATAAATTACCAAAACATTTTAAAATATTGTTCTTTTTTTTTTTCAAGGGAGGTAATTCAAACATCCTCTAAAAATTACAATTGATCCACATAAAAGTTATATAATGTAAAAAGAATACTAAGAGCTAGGTTAATAGCTGCCAGATGGCGTATAGTTTTTTTGTTTGTATAGAAAATAAATCAATAAGGCTATTATATGTCGTAAAAATAGACAAAACCTTTGATGATAACTCGACTTAAATAACACAAGATTTTGCTACTTTTCAGGCGGCGACCTCTAACAGATGTGTAATGCACCAACACATCAATGTTCTATTTATTATGTCCCCACAAGGACAGAGTTCAACAACAGGTCGATTTTTTTTAACACGGGGAAAATCCAGTTTCCCCTAAAAACTTAACACTCTTAATTGGGACTAAAATAAAAACTACATCAGCCTAGAAAACATCTTCACTGAGTGAGGATTGAACAGATATTGCATTTTCATTGCGAAGTTGATGAACTAAATTTACATTTTTCAAAAGTTTAAATCAGTCTCATCTACAGCAGGTCTATTTCTGTCTCATTTGGGATCCAGAGAAGAAAAACCCCAATCGACCGATAAAAACAAAAGAACAAATTTCAATCAACATTTGTTTGACCTTAACCTTCACTTGCCCTCTAAACAAATATGAAATGTGCATAGGTCAAGGTCAACCGTTGATCGAAATCTGTTCTTTTGTTTTTGTTGATAGATTGGGTCCTTATTCTTGTCTTGACCCTTCATTTGTATCGTCGTAGGGTTTGTTTTTTTTTGGTTTTTTTACGTTCCATATTCTCTTTAACTCTCTGGCAAACTCCATTTATTAGCTTAATTTTTCTATAAACGTCAATCCAAAAGTAAAGCCTCCAATTTTTTTTTTTAACTCGAAAAGTTGAAGAGTTACAAAAACATGAGCGATACCATTAAAACAGGTGACCTTATGTGCTCCAGAATTTATTTTTCTACAGTCACCACCATTCTTAATGTCACTTTTGTCAGGAATTCAACGACATCTATGCTTCTCTCCGTGATAGGGGTTGCTTTCTGAGAGTCTTACACTGACATTATCTGCAACAGAGAGATGACACTTTCAAGTCATGAATGCATAAGTTCAGTCATCATAACAGTGCAATTTGCAATCCTCTTTGATCTAGTCAGGTGAAATAAAACCATAGGTGGCATTATTTTTGGAACGCCACCAATACTTAATTCACCTTGTCATCTGCTGGTATGGTGAAATCTATTGGACTTGTTTTCGTTTTTTTTTTTCTATGTTGTTGACCAGCAGCAGTGAAAGAGGTAGAGAAACGAAACCAATACATGGAGTTTGCCAGAGTTAAAGTGGAATAAAGAAATCTACAATGATAAAAATGAGTCAAGAAGCACCAGGAAAAATGCAATCAAAGCAGAGATGAAATGAACTGAATAATAATAAAAAGGTTCAAACAGACAAGTGACAGCAATCAACTAAGTTAGTTGAAATTGTGTACACACCAACAGAAAAAAAAAAAAAAAAAAAAAAAAACAATAAGTGCAGATGCACCAGCATTTGTTATGTTATAGAAAATGTTCATGAAGGGCCCAGGAGAACAGAAAGAACGAGGAGAAAAACATCATCCAGCTATTCCCTGAAAGGATACGATTACTAGAATCTTGACGAGAGCTATAATAATTCGAATTTTAGAGAAAGCTAATAGCCGTTATCAGCAAAAATTCTATGGCAAATTGCTGATGCGAGAATGTCAAATGATCTGCAACAGTAAAAAAAAAAAAAATGAATACTGATATCTAGGGAGACTTATCACACCTCCAGGAAAAATCCCTTGTTTTTACCAGTGAGCGATAGTAAATACTCCCCTGAATAAGAAAAGATAAAATGAAATTGTTCAATCAAAAAATAACAAAATGTTACAATGGAGTTATATATAGAAAATTAAGAACCCTCTTAGAACAAAGAAAATGGTATAAAAAAAAAATTTTAATAATAAAACTGGTACTTGTCCAGTTTACGGACCGTGCTGAAATAGGTGTGTCAGAAATTTCGTGAAAAATATTGAATAATTCCACCCCGTCTTTCCAAGCTTATAACTCCTCGAAAAATGAAATTTAAGCCCTAATTTTTTCTCAAGTAAAGGAGCAAGGTGATCCTGAAAATATTGTAAAAATAGAATCAATAGAAAAATTGAAATATTTTTAAAGTTTAAAAATTGAAAAATATTGAGCTCATAAAATTCAATTAATTTCATTAGTTTTTTGGGTTTTTTTTAATAAAAAAAAATATTTCTATTACTTTTAAAACAACTTTAACAGTTTATTTTGGAAGTATACTCCATAAGGAAAATAAATAACCCACTTTTAAAAGAGAAATTACGAGTTTTTTATATTTTATTCGCAGTTTCATGTTAGGGGTGTCAAAAATTCCTACAAAAATTCTGATACACCTAGTGCTGAAATAATGAGGTTATTATTTAGAAAGCCATTCTTTAGATGGCGAGAAGAAGGCTTTTTAATTAACCTGTACTTTCACCTAACAATTTTAATAAACAAAAGATACCATTAAAAATTTAACTGTAAAATCCTCTCCAAAAATAGCAGCAGCATCTGTAAACTACACAAGCACAAGCACTAAAATATATTATTGTTTATTTACTGGCAGTAACAATACCCGCTGGTGGGAACATAAAATCGGTTGGTCTTTTTTGTTTTTTTATGATAAAAATTTTTTTTAAATATGTCAGCGACAGACATTTGAAAATATAAACAAAGGAAAGATAACCCATTCAAGTCGGATATAGTTTGTTTTTGTGACACGCGATATTTATGTAAACAAACAACATTAATCATAAATATTTAACATTTGTTTAATAGACACACACTATATATATATATATATATATATATATATATATATATTACTGAAAAAATGTTACCTGTCGGGTCACCCATTGAGCTCAGGCACGACCACCTATTTATGACGGTGGTGGCTCAGGTTAGGTAAAAGTGAATTTGCAAAGTTAGCTGATTATAATGAAGGCATAATCCAAAATCCCTCTCTCGATACAGATGTAATATTACTACCTTTAATAATATTCTTTTTTTATTTATAAGAGGCTATACTTTTATTACCGTCGACAGACGAGAGAGAGAGAGAGAGAGAGAGATGCAGAGACCGTATTAAATAAGTGCGGAAGGGGGGGCGGTCAAACAACATTCAGAGAGAGAAAGAGTGAAAAATAAAAACTAAGAGTTGGCCACTTGATGAGTTAATTGCAAATTACAGCTAATTAAACCGTAATTGGAGTTTTTTTTTTCCAATATAACTCCATCCTAAAACAGAAATATCTTAGCACATATTTTGTAATTGAAATAAAGAAGACATTTGAAAGGCAAAAGATTAGTTTGTAGAATTAATCTAATAATAATAATAATAAACAAATTAAAATTATTTCGGTAAAATTATACTCGTTTTGCCCCCCCCCCCCCCGCTGTCAACATCATAATAAAAATGATATTTTATTTTTATTCCTGAAATTACAGCGTGGGGGCAAAGGGTAAAATAAAGCCCCTTCCCGCAATAAAAACACCAATGATTCCGTTACATGTTTGTTTACGTACACACCTCATAAACAAATCAACAACAAAAATGCAAATAAGGAATATAAAAATATAATAACGCTGTAATAAATTGCAACACTATTTATTTCTGGGAGAATCTGTGTTTCTGTTTCTTGTTTTATTGTACGAAACTGAATATTTGTAAAAATCGCGTTAGCAACACAAACTGACGATGACTCACGTTTCTGAGTCACCGTGACTCATTTTCGTGAATACGGATCGATATCGAATCAGGTGGAGATCGATACTACTATTAAGTGGAATTATACAATAAATAAATATAGCATCGCGCGGGTGTAAAAAGAACAAAAAAAATTACAAAACAAACAAAAAACGATTAATCATATTTCAGTTACCTAAATTATTGAGTACTAGGTTTCGACATTATTCTTTAAACTATGTTTTAATAATAAAAAAATAATAATTAAAAAAAAAAAACATTAGAAACACCAAATTTCAGCAAGTTTCATCATACACATGAAGGAAGCGACGAAATTAAAATATGATCAACATTTTTATAAAAAGTAACGTAAAAAGGCTACCTAAGGAAGAAGAATAACTCAAGTTGATAAATCATGGTTGAAGTATTTGATATGTAGCATAGTTTTTATTATTAATACTTAAAATAACACTTTTTCGTACTTATACAAAATATTTGGTCGTGTGTGCGATTTTTAGATAGGATTACCAAATTAAATTCAAGTTTTACGTATTTATGGAATAAAGTTTTCATTCAAAAATAATCTTATTTGATAAAGTAATTATTTTTACAGAGAAAATCAAACTTTAATGAGATCGATCGTGTCGCGACCATTTTGTTTATTTCGCGGATGAGGAAGAGAGATAACTCCAATTACCGCTTAAAGTTTGTCAAAATTTGACGAGATTATTTTGAAACATGACAGAAAAAAAGACCGTTTTTTTCTTTGTTTTTTTTTGGGGGGGGGGCGGTCACTTATTCTACAGTTTATCTGTCCTTTTTTAATCCTTTTTCATTGTGCCCTTTGTAAATCACTTTTTAGTTTAAAGGCACCTTTCCTCGCTCGCGAAATAAGCAAGATGGCCGCGACACGATAGATTTCATTAAAATTCTATTTTCCTTTGTAAAAAAAATAATAAATAAAATAAAAATAAATACTTGATCAAATTAAGCAATTTTTTATGAAAACTTTATTCCATAACGAGCATGTAAATATATTTTCCTTTTTTAATATTTTCATTTTTTTAATGTCTTGATTACTAAAGTACCAAATTGTTAGGTGAAGGTACAGAATAGTTATAAAAAACGCTCTTCCATGTTAAGAATGGATTTCTAAATAACTATTATTTCAGTACGTCCCGTATTATTTAATGAGATAGTTTATTTCGTGGATGAAACCTTAATATTAATTCGGTACTTACTTCGCGCTGAAATATATGACGTTATTATTTAGAAACCCATTCTTAACGTGCGGAGGGGCGGGGGTAACAATTAAATAAAAAAAATTATCCTGAAAATTGAATTTAACTTGAAAATACTATTAAAAAATATATAGTGCGGTAACAGATGCGTAAGTACCCATTAATGCCCATAAATATTGTTTAAACGGTTTGTTTATATTTTAAGGTGATATATACTGCAGAGTTCACTGAGTGATCCGCTCTATTTTTTAAAATCATTTTCACGTTCAATTAAAGTTTTATGGGGTTTTTTTTTATTATTCAATTGTACGGTTAAAGTACAGAGGTACAAAACACCCTCCCCATGTTAAGAATGGCTTTTTAAATAATAACGTTATTATTTCAGCATGAATGCATGCATACCCATTTTAAACAACTGATAGCTTCTTTTTTTTTTTGCCTGTTTTTGTTTTCTTTTTTTTTTTAGTTATTGGAAAAAAAATTAAACAAAAACATCATTGATCTAACGTTTAACCCTGATAAGTCGTAATAAATAAATAAAATTAAAAAAATAAACGGTGATTTTTTTTTTTAACGGATGCGTATCCAGAGTATTTAATCCGTCTCTACGAAATTACCGAAAATAGTTTATGATTTGAAAGTCGCGAAAAACTAGTTTTGGGGTGCGGGTGGGGGTTTATAAGAGGGGGGGTCTCAAAAATGAAATTTAAGTAAAAAAAAAAAAAATATCAATAAAAAAAAGTTAGCGAACTCCTTTTTCAAGCTTCAAAGGGTATCCAATCCACCTCCACAATTTTCTTTTAAATGACACCTTTTAAAGGTTTTCCGGGTTTACTGTACACAGATTCGAAAAAGTTGTGAAAAAACAAATATATAACAAATAAATGTTATCAAAGGCAAGATAAGTTACTTTTCTACCTAACTGGATATATTTTTCGTGTTTTTATTCAATGTAACATGTTTATTCAGCTCGAAAAACATACAGTGTTTACCGATGTATTGGAAAATTCAAGATGGCGCCTCACTCCCTCTTTAACACGGTATGTTTGGGAAAAGGTATTATAAATAAAAAAACCAGACAAAATACTATTAAAAACCCGCCGAATATATGTCAACCTATGTCACAGTAACATATATTGAGCGAGTTTTAACAGTATTTTATCCAGTTTTTTATTTATAACACCATTTCCCAAACTTACCGTGTTAAAGAGAGAGTCAGACGCCATCTTGAATTTTCCAATACATAGGTAAACACTATGGTTTTCGAGCTGAATAAACATGTTACATTGAAGAAAAACACGAAAAATATATCCAGTTAGGTAGAAAAGTAACTTATCTTGCCTTTGATAACATTTGTTATATATTTGTTTTTCACAACTTTTTCGAATCTATGTGTACAGTAATACAAACCCGGTTTTCCACTGTGCTGAATACGAAAATCGCATTGAAATTTTGCAGAAATAAGTTGTTATCGAGATATAAAAAGTTGTATTATGCATTGTATTCTTTGGCGGCCATCTTTTTTACGCGCGTGTAGTGTTAGTCATGGATGAGTAGATTTGTTTATGGCGCACGCGCGTAAAAAGATGGCCACCAAAGAATACAATGCATAATATAACTTTTTATATCTCGATAACTAATTTCTGCAAAATTTCAATGCGATTTTCGTATTCAGCATAGTCAAAAACCTATAAAAGTCGTCATTTAAAAGAAAATTAGGGAGGTAGACCTAATCTGAAAATTTACCAACGAAATAAATAACACAAAAATATCAACATTTTAAATGTATTAATATAATTTCTTTTTAATGATTTAATGTATCAAAATATAATTTTAATTTGTCAATGTAGCAAAATAGAATTTTAAACCTCCAAACGTTTATAGAGGTTTAAGAATTTTTTTTTTTTTTTTTGTACAAAGACATAAAAATATAGCAAAATATAATTTTAGTTTGCACGCACTTTTAGAAGAGTAATTGTTCTTTGGCTGACAAGTGACATCTGTCGTCCGTTCTTGAAACGAAAATACACACATTCACCTCATGTCACAGTCATGCAGAAGTGCCGAAAAGTTTGTTGTTTTTTTTGTAAGTTTATTTAATGACTTTTAACGTGGAGACCACTTTTCAATTTTTAAGGAAGAACGAAAAGAAACTGTAATAATTCAAACTGAAATAATTTATTAAAGAAGAAGGGTATCAATTTAGTAGAACAGTATAATTGAAAAGTGGATCCACCACCACGTTAAAAGGCATTAAATAAACGTGTTTTTTTTTTGTTTTGTTTTTTGTTTGCTTGATTTTAAATGTTTCCCGCTAATATGAAAGTAAAGTCTTATCGACGATAATTCGCAGGAAAAAAAAAAAAAAGAAAGAAAACACGAAAAGGAAGTAATTTTACGGCATGGGGGCAAGCTCGTTCAGGTCCGAAGGGAGAAAGCTCGTTCAGGTCCGCCATAACAAGTGGTTTTGTTTGGTGTAGTTTTTTTAAAACAGAATGTGTGCAAAGAAAAAATGTTGTTTTTATTAGTTAAAATCACTTGTTTCCTCAAAATTAGATGCCATTAAAAATGGTGCTTATACAATTATTGTACCGCATTATTTTGAAATAGTATTTTCTAGGTACGGGCAATTCTAATGGTTGCTTACGGGACCTGGTTTTGAACGCCGGTTAATCATAATATTTTTTAAATTTACTTTTTTGATTATGTTTAAAAGATTACAACTTAAAGTTAATTTCTCAAAGAAAAAATAGCGTGTGAAATAAAAAATACATGGAATAATTTTACCTCAAATCTGAAAAACCGTATATTTCACGTAAAAATTCATTATGACAAAAATCGCGTTTACATTTTTCTGGCAAGAGAAGTTTTCTGGAATTATTTCCAAGTGAAGTATTAAGTTAAAGTCTTAAAATAATGAATACAATAAATGTACTTAACTTTTGCTAAAAAGGGTAATAATTATCAATATGACCATGGTAGCAACAAGTTAAACATTTTTTTTAAATTGTTAGGTGAAAGTACAAAATAGTTATAAAACACACTCCTCATGTTAAGAATAGTTTTCTAAATAACCTAATTGTTTCAGCACAGTACAATAAGGGCATACTGCATAAATACCTCGAAAATTTCCTTAATATATATATTTTTTTCGTTGAGTAAAGATTTAGGTGCTTCTACAGAATTTGTACCGAACCAAACCTAAAACTTGAGTTAGGGTTTTTTTTTTTGTTTTTTGTTATTATGTGTGTGTGTGTGTTTTAGGGGGAGTATGGGACACAAAATAAGAAACTTTTTTAGGGTAATAAATATTATTTATAGTGTTAGAAGACCGATATTTTTACGCCATAAAATGCATAAAATTGAAGCGTGCTTAATTTGAAGATGTTATGAAGTAAAAAATAATTGATCACTTCAACATTTTCTGTCTCCGCATCTTTTAACCTGGGATCAGGATGTAGTTTTGGAGAAATCCCTCAATGACTGGGGCGATTTTAATTTTTGTCCCAGCGGTACTATCCGTGCTGAAATAATAACGTTATTGCTTAAAAAGCCATTCTTAACATGGAGAGGGGAGAGTGTTTTGTACCTATTCTATACTTATAAAAAAAAAAAATTAAAAAAATAAAACATCATAAAACTTAAATTAAACTTTGAAATACGATTTTAAAAATAGTGCGGCGGATCACTCTTTGCATTAGCCCAGTCCCAGGCAGAATGCCCTGTTGGGGGGGTTGGATATCCTCATATTAAAAAAACATAGCTTATGTTTAACTTTGCCCTCGTGAAAAGGCAATAGGGACTAAAAAAAATCAGAGTGCTCCTGGTAAGTCTTAGGGACCTGATCTTCATCTGCCTCCTGAAGGTGGGGAGGGCTATTGCTGATCGCCTGAGGCAGAGGCACACAAGCGATCTGATCCAAATTCTTTCGTAAACTTTCGGGCGAGCTTAGCTGGAGTAACCACATTAAACAACTGATCTTGTGTTAGAGAGGCAAGTAAGAGCTGAATCTAAGATAGAGTTAGACCCAAAATCGGTTTTTAATATGGATAAGATCTAGCACCCCCTCCCCCCCCAAAAAAAGGGCACTCTGGATGAGGACAAACTTTAAATGTCTTCAGTCTAAAAGGATCTTTCTTTCACTAGCGGATAAAAGATGAAATGCAGAACAGATACTACACCTTGCTCCTAGCCAAAAAGTTAAGGAAAGTGTTGCGTTAAAAAAAAAAAAAAAAAAAAAAAAAAAATGCTCCAACGTAGATAAAAAGGTTTGGTAAATTTTTACTAATTTTTCACCATAATCACCTTTAAAATGACGAATTTTAGAGATTTTCGGGGATGCTGAAAACGAATACTGCATTAAAATTTACCGCAAACGAGTAATTTTCCGGACATTAAGCAAGGTAATTCCTTATGTTATTAGTGGTGGCCATTTCTGTATGCGTAAGTACGCGCATATTTTTAACGCATACCCGAAAACCTAGAAGACTCGTCATTATAAATGTAATTGTCAAAGATGGAAACGAAGTAAAAATTTATCAAAAGGTTATAAAAATAGTATTTTTAAAATACAGTATTTCTACAGAATTCGAACCGAACTGTAGTTCGTTTTGTTTAAACCCTAACCTGATCATAACCTAAGTTTTGGATTTACTTCGGTAAAAGTCGGTTTGCTTCAGTTCAAATCCTGTAGAAGCACAAAAATTACAAATATTTCCATAATGCTTGTTTTTGCAATAATGTGTATCATTTTTTGTTCTTACCCTGCAGATAAGTGGGCGGGATAATATACAGTATAAAAATAGATTGCGTCGGAAAAAACCGTTTTTCATAAATGACTTATAAATGAGAAAACAGACGTATAAACAAATAAATTATAAATAAATAATAATAATAATGACCTTGCATATCGTCTTCTAAATTAACCAAATAGTTCATTCCATTGTCCATTAGAGAAATCCACAGCAACGTGTTTACAATCGCTCCACCGGTGTGAATAGCTCGACCCACCGACACTTGAAATATCTCGTCACATCAGTAGTAGTAATAATAAATATTAATATATTCCAACGATCAACTGCAGTAAATAAAAATCTATTAATTCACAGTAAATAAGTAACAAGAGAACGCCATCAATACCACGTGGTCTGCTTGGACTTCCGGGTTCTAAATCCTTTTAAACACTTTATTGCCTCATTTACTCTTAAAAGCTAGAGAGTTCCAACTCGTCTCTATTAGCCGTTTTCATACAACCTACGGTACTTATCCAGTTTAAGACCCAATTTGCGGCAACTCCGTGTCGGGATCTCCTGGCAGGTTATGTAAGCAGCTAGAAGATATCGAACCAAAAAGTGTCAAACGATTAATTCGAAACACGGCGTATCTCCCTTCACATGTTAAAAATAGCTTTATATAGATATATTTAGAAAGCCTTTCTTAACATAGAGAAAGTGGGGGATTTCACGTTAATATTACCATATTGAAAATCATTTTCGGTTCCAAATTTTTTTCCTGCTTTGATGAATTTTTAGGGAATGCCTTTTTTTAGATGTTTTGATTTTGGCGAAATATTTTGGGGACGAGTTGGGTTTAGAGAAATATTTTCAAGTGAAAAGGTGTGGTGTAAATGAAGAGAAACAAGAACGACCGACCGCGTTTTTGTGTGGCTTACCTCGTGTTCATAATGAAGAAGAAAGAAACAAAAATGACTGCCCTGTTTCTTTATATGCCTACAGGGTGACCACGAGGTATTGCAAATGAGATGCTCCTGATTGGAAATAAAAGAGGAGTGATTTGGGGAAGGAGGGGACACTGAAGTTTGATTGCGAGCAGAGAAGGTGTATTTGGAGAAGAGAAAAGCTAAAGCTGCAAAAGTGCGTTTTGGAGTGGAGAGAAGACACGGGAAGGTGAAAGTTCGGACAGCAGTGTCACCCAAGCGACAAGCTATTCCGGCGTATCAAGCAATTAACATGGCTGAGTGGAGACTGAGCACTCAGATGTTGAGACCCTTTACTGGGGAGGGCGACCTGATTAAGTGGCTGGAGAAATTAAAAATGGTGGCGAAGCTGCAAAAGATAGAAGATGTGGTCACCCTGCTACCGCTATACTTAGAGGGGGAAGCCCTCACGATTTACCAGCAGATGCGAGATGAAGACAAGGAGGACCTTGCCTTAGTGGAGCAAAGGCTGAAATTGGCCTTCGCGGAGGGCCCATTTGAAGCACTTGGCAAGCTGTCAAGTTTGAGGTGGACCGGCGAGTCCGTTGACGTCTTTGCGGCAGAGATCAGGAGACTGGCAGGGTTGGCTGGTTACGTGGGGAGGAGCCTGGAGATGACGGTAAAGCTGTACCTAGTGAACGGCTTCCCAGAGGAAATCTCTGCGAACATGCAGAGAATCATGGGGATCCATTCTATGGAAGTGGACGATCTCTTGGTCCACGCCAGAGTCCTAGTGAAAAATGTTAAAAGCCCAATCGTGGCTGCAGCTGTGAGTGGAAATATGTGCATGAGGCCTCACTTGAATGAGAGGCAGCCGGCGAGGCGACAGGAGGGGAGACCTGCCATCAAGTGTTTCCGGTGCCAGGGTCCTCATCTGATCAAGGACTGCAAAGAGCCGAGACCGGGGATCACGTGCTACCGATGTGGACAAGTGGGGCATATTAGCCGCTATTGTGTTGCTGCACGGGACCAGGGAAACGAGTGAAGGGGAGCTATTGCACCAGTGGTTACCCCTTCTGTGTGGAAATGGTGCATGATGGAACATTGCCTCGGTTACCGGTGGTAGTCAATGGGAAGAGAGCCATAGCCCTTGTCGACACAGGCTGCACTACAACGCTGTTAGCAAGGAATGTCACGAGGTCATGGAGCGGAACCAGGATTATTAGGACCGTGGATGGCAGGGATGTGAAATGCCTAGGAGAGACGACAGCGGAAGTAATGGTGCAAGGGGTGCCCATTGAACTGCAAGCCCTAGTGTTGAATCATCTGGTCGGTGGTGTCGATGTGATTATAGGTATGAGTGCAATTAACCGACTGGGGGGCGCTACGTTAAGAGGGGGCCAAGTGACGTTTGGACGTCTTGGCACAGTGGGGATGGCAGGAGTGGAAGGTGATAGAACTGTCAGAACCCCAAAACCGGAGGTTTGCTGCATTGAGGACAAAGATTTCCTGGCGAAGTTTGATGGCGTGAGGTGGACGGTGGAATGGAAATGGATCTCCGGGCCCCCAGAACTACAGAATAAGGTGGGCTGCTACGAAAACACCCTGCGAGGAGAAATAAGAAAAGGATTCGAGGAAGAAGTTGAGAGGTGGATAAAAGAAGGAATTCTGAAACCGTGGACAGGGGAAGAAAAAGGAGTGTTGCCACTACTGGCAGTTGTTCAGCCTACCAAAAACAAGATTAGGCCCGTGCTGGATTTTAGGGAATTGAACAGACACGTAGCCTGCCACACTGGAACGGGGATCGACGTATGTGAGGATGTCATGAGGAAATGGAGAAGAATGGGGCGGGCCACTAAGATTGTCGATCTGAAATCGGCATATCTGCAGATCCATGTAGATGAAAAACTCTGGCAGTACCAACTGGTCCGGTACAAGGGGCGGGTGTATTGTCTGGCGAGGTTAGGCTTTGGGCTGAGTTCAGCCCCCAAAATTATGACTGCCGTACTGAAGACAGTGCTGAGCAAAGACTGTACAGTGGAGGAGGCCACTAGCTCGTACATTGACGACATCCTGGTGGAGGAGGCAGAGGTGACAGCAGAGAAAGTAAGAAGCCATGTCGAGAAGTATGGGTTAACCGCAAAACCGGCGAAGGCCCTAGATGGAGGAGCGGTGCTGGGGTTGAAACTAAGGCGAGATGGAAAAGACAGCCTTGTCTTCGAACGAGGGAATGCAATACCCGAAGTCGGATCTGAGCTGACGAGGCGAGAACTCTTCTCAGTCTGCGGGAGGCTGGTCGGGCACTATCCTATCGCTGGCTGGCTCAGGATAGCATGCAGCTTTATTAAACGACAAACAGGCACTGATGACTGGGAAGGCCGTGTGACGAAGGAGGTCACGAACATGCTGCAAGAAGTCATTGCGAGAGTGAGGAATGAGGACCCAGTGAAAGGGAAATGGTATGTCAGTGGCGAAGACGCGGGTGTGGTTTGGTGCGATGCCAGTAACCTGGCGTTGGGCGTCGTACTAGAGATAGGAGGTGTAACTGTGGAGGATGCGGCGTGGCTAAGAAAAAACAACGACTTCTCCCATATCAACGTAGCAGAACTAGATGCCGCTATAAAAGGAATCAATCTGGCCCTGAAATGGGGATTGAAAATAATTGAAGTCAAAACCGATTCGGCAACGGTAGCGTCATGGATTCGGTCGGCAGTAACTGGCGATAAGAGAGTTAAGACAAGGGGTGCTGCGGAAATGCTGATCAAGCGCAGACTCGGAGCGCTCACCGACCTGATAGCGGAATTCCAGTTGAGAGTATCTGTTGTGTTGGTCCCGTCAGAAAAAAACAAGGCGGATTCGATGACACGCGTGAAGAAGGCCTGGCTGCAGGAGGGAAAGGAGGTCTCCTCGGTATGCTGTGCAGGGGAAGAAGTCAAAGAGTCACACGAAATGCACCACTTTGGTCGAGAACGAACGTTATTCCTAGCCAGAGAGGTTTACCCGGAGACCACCGAGGAGGAGGTTAGGGAGGTGGTGAAGAACTGTCGAGAGTGCCAATCAATTGACCCTGGACCGTCCAGACACGAAGCAGGAGAGCTACACATTGCGGAGGGCTGGAAGCGATTGGCCATTGACGTGACACACTATCGCCACAAATTGTATCTGTCGATGGTCGACTGTGGACCGGGAAGGTTTGCCATCTGGAGAGAGATCAGGGCAGAAGCTGCATGGGCGATCGGAGGGGTCATCGAGGAGATATTTTTGGAGAGAGGGCCGGTTGAGGAACTCTTAATGGACAATGGCCCCGCTTTCCGATCAGAAGCCTTTAAAGGGGTGTGCGATAAGTGGGGAGTAAGGCAATTTTTCAGAGCAGCGTATCGGCCGAGTGGCAACGGAATAGTGGAGAGGAATCATCGCACCATTAAAGCCGCTGCGGAAAAAAGCAACATATCACCCATAGAGGCGGTGTTTTGGTATAACATCTCGCCGAAGACCAAACAAGATGAGACAACTGTGCCTCATAGGGCCGTTTTCACATATAAGTGGCGGCATCCGTGCAACAAAGCAGCAGGAATTGAGAGTGAAGAAGCCAATATCAAAGTAGGTGAAGAGGTGTGGGTGAAACCTCCCAATGCACAGTGTACCACTCGTTGGAAAAGAGGGGTCATAACAGGATTGCAGTCGAAGAACAATGTGATGGTGAATGGCGTTCCCCGGCATATCTTAGACCTGCGTCGTGTGACATTGCCGGTATGCAGTGAGGGCAGTGAAGAAGAAGAAATCGAGGGCCACCGAGAAGCAGATGATGCTGCTCGACCTGACTTAGGCCCGCGTTGTAGTGAACCTGAAAACGTTAACCCCCGAGAAGTTGTCCCCCTGAGGCCTCGACGTGAGAGGAGGCGGCCTGCTTGGATGGAGGATTACGAAGTATCCTATTGATCTCGAAGATCAGGGGGGCGTGTGGTGTAAATGAAGAGAAACAAGAACGACCGACCGCGTTTTTGTGTGGCTTACCTCGTGTTCATAATGAAGAAGAAAGAAACAAAAATGGCTGCCCTGTTTCTTTATATGCCTACAGGGTGACCACGAGGTATTCAAATGAGATGCTCCTGATTGGAAATAAAAGAGGAGTGATTTGGGGAAGGAGGGGACACTGAAGTTTGATTGCGAGCAGAGAAGGTGTATTTGGAGAAGAGAAAAGCTAAAGCTGCAAAAGTGCGTTTTGGAGTGGAGAGAAGATGCGGGAACGGCAAGGTGAAAGTTCGGACAGCAGTGTCACCCAAGCGACAAAAGGGTTTATAATTAGATGCAAGAAAATGACACGTTATATAATAAACAAAAACAAAATAATGAGTTTAGAAGGCATATATTCACAAAAGAAATAGTTTATACACGTGTAGACTGTAGCTAGCTCCGCCGGACATCTCGTTATAGCACTGACGGTCTCGATTTGAGACAACTGTTATCCAGCCGGGGACGACACGGTACTAACTGACCGACGACGACCTTAAAAGCTTTGCCTTCTTCTCTTTTAAGCAGCCTGACCTGCCAGTTCCTGCTACAAATAAAAATACTCTTCATTTTTATTGTTTAAAAGGAAGTTTGTGTTTCTTTTGTGCCTTGTTCTTTGCTATAATTTAGGAAGGTAAAACAATACCCTCTCTTCCTAAATATGTTTAAAATGAGAGATTGTGGCAGTTTGTGAATATTTTTAGAGTCCTTGTAAAATAAAGGAGGGGGGGGTCATTAGTTGAGATATCGAAGAAGTCAGTCGATAGTTTAAGGGCCGTGCCCGTGCGTTACAAGGGTTAGAAAATCGTAATCCAAACTTCTCTTCTCAATTGTCTAGATTATATTTCATTAAAAGTTGTTAATAAGAGTCAGTGTTCATTGTTTTTGTTTATATTAAGAAAGGGTTCAGTGGGTAAGGTTAGGAATATTTTAGTGAATAAGTTGGTTAAATGAACAGACGACAACGAACGATTCAAGCAGTGTGTGTGTCGCTGTCGCGGTGTCGCGCTTTATAAATAAAAGTATCCGCGAGTTGATATGCCAGCAAGCTCAAAGCCCGATATGGGGGGGGGGGTATCGAAGACGTCGGGCCTTGTATTTCTGCTCAACTGATTTATTGAAGAAAACTCTGGCTTTTTAAGAGATCAAAGTGGACTCACAAAAAGATCATTTCAAATAAATTCAGAAAGTTTTCAGATTGGTCCCAAATATAATTATTTGATTTTATTCAGGATAGTTTATACACAGACGATGTGCGCATAAGCAGTGGATAACTCACTTCTGATGCAATCGTCTACCTGTATAAGAGCTAAGTACGTGCTAAAATGGAGAACTGTTGCTATATCTGGGTCGGAGCTGCTCGAATCATCCTATCCTGCCTTCAAAATTGTTCAAAGTCTGGTGGATGAAGCCCTTTTCTCTTCCCTGCAACCTCGTTCCCACAGAAAATATGTTGCTAGCCTGTCTCTGCTCTATCGTTATTATCACGGTGACTGCTCGTCTGAGCTCCAATCTATGTCCCCCCTGTCAAACTTTCACAGAAAACTCATCTAGCTACAACCACTATCAACAATTTCCCCCCACTCTCTATCTGTACCTAAATCTAAACATGGATTCCATGAACTAAGCTTCTTTCCTAGAACTACCCGCTTGTGGAACTCTGTTCTCCTGACCTGCTTTCCAACTAACTACAATATGGTTGTCTTCAAGTCCAATGTAAACAAGTTTTTGCTGAGCCGTCCTCTTAAATAATCAAATTATAACAAATTGCCACTACTGACTCTTACTACATTGTTGACCTGATGACTACAGTACACTCATTATCCTTAAGTGGCCTTTGGGCCTTGATAATGTGGTGACCTCCTTTTAAAAAGAAAACAAGTTTACATATTTTGATTTTGGACACCAAAGAGTAAACATCAGTCGCTACAAATTTCACACTTTCATTGAAAGATCTGATAGCTCTCCACAAAGGCAATGTTAGATACAAAATAGATTTTTAATATAGGGAGAATTCCAGTCTGCTCCTCCACCATCTAAAAATGGAATACTCTGGATGGGGACAAAAATACCTACATAGTCCCCTCGATATTCACTCATCAATGATGATGCATCAGATGACAGACAATAAACCTGTAGATAGAAGGGGCATTGATCGGCCTCCGAATTCATGATGGTGACGGGTGCATAGGTCGAAATTCCTTTCCCTAACAAGAAAAACAAAAATAATCAGTAAATAGCAACAACTCGGGAACAAATTCTAAAACTTAAAATAATAAATTTTACTTAAGTAGTTTATTTTCATATATGGGAAATGTGTAATTTGGATTCAATCTTGGATGTGCGTGACCTCCCATGAGCATTAAAATTGTAAAAATTAAAGTCCATGAAATAAGCTGTGAGATGTGTATTTTTATAAGAGGAAAATCCAGAATTATAATCCAAATGAAAAAATAATATTTGCGTAATTGTAAGGGCATTTACTGGAAATCTTTCATGACTGAGGAAATCCTTCATGACTGAAGGAATTGTTATTGTCCATATATTTTATGAAGAAACAGTATGAATGAAAGTATGCCAGTAAGATAAGAGTTTTGCAGGGAAAATTATTTGTTTTTTGTTGTTTGTATGAACTTTATTGGTAAAGGATTGAGTAATTTGTCCGTTGCGGTTTGAACTTGGTATTCTTAGTGTTTTTGTGTCTTTTGGGGTTTTTTTTGTACATAGGAGTCACCACTTATCAAGGCCCAGAGGCCACTCGAGGATAAGGGTTAAACAGTGTACAGTAGTCAATGGGACAATATCATAGGAATCGTTAGTAGTGTAAGTTTGGTAAATTGGATTACTTAAGAGGAACGGCTCATCAAGAATTTGTTTATGCTGGACTTGAAGACGACCATATTGTAATCAGCTAGGAATCGGAAGCAGGCAAACGGAAGACAGTTCTACAGGTGTGCAGTTCTAAGAAAGAAGCTTTGTTCATTGAATCTATGTTTAGGTTTAGGTATGGATAAAGAGTTGGGAAATTATTGATAGTGTTTTCAGCTAGATGAGTGTTTCTCATGAAAGTTTGGTGACAGGTGACCATAGATTGGAGCTCAGACGAGCACTTGCCATGAAAATAACGATAAAGCAGAGACAAGCTCACAGCATCTCTTCTGTGAGAAAGAGGTTATAGGGAAGAGAAAAGGGATTCCCCTACTAGGCTACGAAGTCTATTTTGAACTCTATTAAGGCAGGATAAGATCATTCCCTAAAATCTTTCTAGCAGCTCTTGTCCAGATGTGGCAACAGTACTCCATCCTTGGACGTACTTTGCTCTTATATAGATAGAGAATTGCATCAGCAGTGAGATATCTACAGGATTGATAGAAAGATCCCACCATTTTTCCAACGACCTTGGCAACAGATTTAATGTACGTGTTCTATTTCAGATCAGGAGTAAAGGTCAAGCCCAAAAGCTTGTCAAAACATGGAGCCCTCCAACATGGAGCCATTCATTTCAATTGATGCCAGATGGGGATCGGAGTGGTGATGATGTAAAGATAGAAGCTTGGTTTTAGATGCATTAAAAGTAACCATCCACTTTTTTCTCCATTGTACCATGTGCCCAAGATCAGAGGAGAGAGAATCGGAGAGAACTTGGTCATTTACAGCCTTTGATGTGCTGCCACAGATGGTAGTGTCATCAGCATAAATGTCTATGAATGATCTAAGGATGTTATTTGGTAGATCCTTGATGTAGATCAGGAAGAGAGTTGTGGTTCAGGCTTTACACCTTTTCAGATGGAGTCCAACACGTGTGATAATCATGGGCAGAGGCGATGGTGACTTTCGGAAACGTTGTTTGGAAATGTGGTTTGTTTTTGGTGTGTTGGCCCCTTCATATTGACTTTTTAGAATGTTCTAACTCGTTCACTGTCTACATACGCAAATAAACAAAAATATCGTCCCATGGATTTGTGTGTAAAAAGACTGCATTACAATCACAATTCTATAGACAGAACTGATTGGGTGAACGGTGACAAAATCAAATTGTTCTTGAAATGAATAAATTTCGGACGAATAAATTCTCTGATTACGTGATGAGCAACTTGATTTAACTGGTCACTACAAACCCATTTGTAGTAGCCACCATGTCGGTCCATACATTTGTGAATTACTTAAGACCTCTAATTTGCTTATGGCTGACAGAATGAGGGCATACTATCACCATGGATTAAATGAGTGAGAGTCATGCTGTGTGCCGACCATCAGGGATTGAATCCAGACCATTCTGCTTACTTGTTATTTTTGTGCAATGACACAATTTCATTTATGTAAATGAACATTGTTTTGCATGTGCAAATCCTTATTGAAATAAAATGGGTTGAAATTTTCCTCTCAGGGAGAGAACAAAATTGATACGACTAGGTATGACCCTAGAAAGTGTTCAGTGAGAGCTAAGGAAAAACAACTGAGTTGGTTTTATTTGTGCGGATTACTCAATTGATGAGGTTCATATTTTGGAGAATTTTTAATTACAATTGGAGGGTCAAACTTTTGGAGAGTTGATGTTGCTGTGTTTCGGAATATTGTTAATACAATTTTAGAGTAAGCTTTTAAGAATTTTTTTTTTTTTTTATCGTGTGCATTTTCAACTTTCTCTACTATATTGGTCACTCCTCCAAACAGAGGAGGTAATGCCTAAGACTATGGCCTTCTCAGAACAAGCAAATACTATACTTACACTTTGATCAGATGTCTGATTTCTGCTTAATTTAACATAAAATTATTTTGCAAGATTTTAAAATTTGGATCTAGATGGCATTTAAACTGCTCCTGATAAACCAATTTTCATTTATTATTGTTTTACTATGTTATTGGCACACTTTGATACAGTTTATATTAAAAATGATGTTGTTCTGCGCATACATCTTGTAATATGGAAACATTTTTCAATTATAAACTAAAAATCTAAACGAGCAAGGGGAATAACTCACATTTTTAATTGACGAATATAAAAATATCAATAAAATTTTATTGCTTTTCTCATATGACTTCTAAAAAGGTGCAAATAAAAATTAAAAACTAAGATATCTTCACTACATCCTGGAAAACGCTGGCTAAATATAGTTTTCAATAATACTAATTTTTTTTTCTTTATTTTTAATTTTTGCTTACCCCAAACAAAATATATAGACAATGATATATAAAAGTATCTGGGGTGTTGAGGGTCCATCAAGACCTGTGGTATAACAAATAAAGTATTAAGAAATATTATGTTTTAAATGACACTCTTCTGAAGGTTGAAAGGTTAATCCTCAGTGCGGGTTATATTAAGTGTTGCAATAATTTTGATTAATAATGGGGGCAGATATTTAATTGGTGCCCACCTCATTAATATATGACACAAGGTCAGAAAATGGGGATCTAAGCAAGCTCCCATAAAGGAGCAGCACTCTTGCGATTACAAAAATTGCCTAAAGTGTCCCTGTCGGCATTCCCCGGCCAGGGCGCCTCGGGCGACAAGCAATTAACTTGCCACATCCGAAAGCCAGGTGACAGGGCCGGAGAGGGTGGACCTCCTGAGTAATACCCAGGCGGAGTACCTCAGTCAGGTTGAGTGTCAACAACGGATCCTTGACGAGTACTCTACCCAGTGTCCCTGCAGCTGAAGCTGCTAGAAGACACATCCCCACCATTAATAATGGGGGTATTGTCCCTCACAGTTGGGAGATTCTATTTATAAATGATGCTGCTAGGAAGTGACGAATTAAATTAATTCACGTTCTGCTACCAATTAACCAGAAACCAGAATTGCTCTATTTGGCAACCTTGCATATGTTTTCTTTGTGTCAATACAGGAAGAATCCTTTGCTCTGTAGCTACAAAAATTATAAAGTCAGGAACCTGAACAAAAGAACTGTCTACTGAGAACCAGTGCCCTTCAGGACTTGTATAGTACAACTAACCATCGGAAACTGTGTCTAAAACTAAACTCAAGAATTGTGAATCACTAAAGATTTCTAATACTGTAATAGATAACAGAACTAGAGCATACTGCCACCATGGATTAAATAAAGAGTTCCATTCGAAATTCCATAGCGATTTCCAAGTTCAACAGAAAGATTCCTTAATTTTACAAGATACACAGGAAGAAGATCGAAGTATATATCAGTTAAAACGTTGTTAGAATAACACTTAAGGTGAGAGCAATAGCCTAAATAATACAAATTATTATTCCTCATCTCAAAAATTAAGAAACACAGTTTTTCGTTTATTTAAGAAAGAGACTTTTCCTCTGTGTGTTTAAAAAGGTATTGTGTTGTGTTTATGCTTGGTGATAGTCAAATATCGCATTTCTTGTCGGGGCAAACATTAAATCTAAATTTATATTTAAACTTGCCTCTTTGACATAAAGGTAAGAATATTTGCTAATGGGTCGAGAGACCAGAGTTCAATCTTTAGTGGAGTCATGCCAAAGACTAAAAAACTGTTAAGGGATTAAAGTAGTTTGCTTGAAGCATTGTTTCATGTATATATGTTTGAAGCATTGTTTCGTGTATATAAAAGAAATTTAGGCTTATAGAAGGTAGAAAAAGGCAGATATGTAACGGATAGACTCACACTGAAGCAACTTAAGGTATAATGGTGGAAACGGCCTTGCAGTTTCACTTTATTCAATCAATACATGTGTGTGTATATCTACAATCATTTTTATATATATATATATGTATACAGATATGTTTGTTACATTAACAAATACCCTAAAGTACATTCAAGTGTTTTTGTTTTTTTTTAAACTTTGTTTGACAACAGCTTAGTTTGACACGATTTTTTCCGGCTGTTTATGTAAATCTCTGTAGCAAAATATAGTAGGCAAACAATAAGGAACAAAGACAGGAAATAGTCAGTTTCACCCTGCACCGCCCACCTCTAGAAGAGAAGGATTTCTTGGCTGTAATAACCGTAGAGAAAAAAGAAGAAGGAGACAAAAAAAAAAACAGAAGAAAACTCGCTTCTCACAGATACGTGGTTCATCACAAAGAACAATCCAACCGCCAGAACCACCTACACACAATCAGCAGAACACCACCTGACAGCTTCCCAGCGACCTGCCTTTATAGCGGCCGGGAATTATATATTTGCATAACTGCGCGAGAGCAGACATGATTCTACGAGAATTGCATGGAGTCAACGCCAATAAAAACCCATGGAAACCCTCTGGGAACTCTCTCTTCTGCTCAGCCCGCAACACAACAGACGTATCTGAAGTAAGCTCTTTATTTCTACCCATTTCAGTATTGCTAATTCTGCTACAATCTCATCCAGTTTAGTTTGGTTCAAATTCATAAGAAACGCTACAATTTCTAAATAATAAGCAGTAATAGCTACTACTACTACCACTATTCCTACCATTACAAAGTAAAAAAAATAACAGAGATGCGATCTCTATATCATTCGATATTTTCTTGACTTTAGTATTTAATTTTGATTGGGTCCCTATATCTGAGTTTAGCCAATCAGAAACAATCTATCTAGAAACCGGGCATCTGTTCTTAGATTTTATTTCAAGGGTTGAATTTATGCTTATGCCCGTATTGCAAGTGATACTTCCATTATCGAGTTTCGGCATCCTGTTCTTATGATTTCTTGTGGTTGATCAAGTATTGGATCAACCTGTGTTTCTTTTCTTATCTAATTCAGACATGCATTCCTGAATTTCACTTTTTATTTTACCTCCCAAGCGGCCACCATGTAATAATGTTATTTTATTGAGGCATGGTAAATTGTAACAGACACATCGTTATATGATTAAAGATTTATTTAACACATATACATAAGAGGAGACACACGTGTTATTTAACCTATGTCCAAGTATCCAAGGCTGGTTTTCCTTATTCCTATGTCAAGGGCTTGCAGTTATTGTGCATATGAAAATAATTCCATGATATTAATACAGTGACAAATAGTAATGCTGGCACATAAATGTAAATGGCAGTCAAATGATGTCAGCATTTAGATCGATTAAAGAATATCGCTACGTGCAGGAGAAGCAGAAGGATGCTACGAGGAGTTAGAATATAAAGACCTAGGTGCAATCCAGAACTGAGATAGCAGGACATCACCAAGGACTAGATAAGCAGGAGGATATTACCAGATGCAGGAAAGGCAGAAGGATTTAACCAGGTGTAGGAATACCAGGAGGATGGCATAATCGTCTGGGATTATCATGAGGACATCACTAGGTGCAAGAGAGGTAGCTTTCTTTGTGGAACATTTGATTGATTCTGCAAAGGTATTTAAGTGTTAGAAACCTGGAGATACTTATTACTTCCTGGCTGGAGCATTTTCATAATCTCTGCACAAAGGAATATTTCAAATAGTAGTGTAGCAGTTACATGCGAGATCTTTTGTTTATATTAGTGTTGGGACGATTAATTGGAATCAGTATTGGGAATTGGAAAAACTTGTGTCTATTTTCCGATGCCAAAAACGATTCCTTCAATTGCCTGTTTTTATTTGATTTTGTTGAAAACAAACTCTTCCATTGCTGGTAGAAATAATAAAATAATAAATATTTATTGACTTTAAACTACCAGTAAGGCCAAAATCTATAGATCACCCTGTTTTTATATAGATCTATAGATCAAGTGTGTTTTTACGTTTGAGAAAATATATGCACATTTAACATGTATTTTTACAATAATCAGGAAAGAATAGTAACTTTATAGTTAAATATTTAGAGACTTATAAAGAATTAGAATCAGAGTCTGTAATTGTATCGGAATCAGGAAAAATATTGAAATCGTCCCATCACATGTTTATATGTATGCGCAATATCTAGTGTTATGTTGAGTTGTAGTTTGGTCGGCATAAATAGATATATTGATGCTACGGTTCTTCACTGCACTACTAAGTTTTGCCCAGCTGATTTTCCAGACAACATAGGCGGATTGGAATGTTCTCTCCTCTCATCATCATCATGGAAATAAACTCTAAACCAACTAGAATTATATTTCTACAATGATGCCTGCTGACCTTGCAACTCAACTTGCACGTCCTGTATTCTTGTTCCAGTTAAATAAAAGACACATTTATATTATTGTAAAGAAGCGGTTAGTCTTTTTTTTTCTTTGAACTCTGGTGATCCTTTCTTTATTTCTAAGTCAGATACAAACAGACACAGTCAACATAGTATAATGGCCATCTCCTTAACACTCTCAACAGGTATCACTCCGCAATAGAGAGTATATCGACATATACAGGGTGGAATGATAAAAGTGTCACCCTAAAGAAAACAACACTACTGCTATATTTTTAAAATTTTATTGAATAAATAAATTCAGGTAACTTGATTATCTAGTAGAGCTGACATCTATTCAATGTAGCTACCTTCAGCCTTGATATGAGTCCAGAACTGGGAGTATGCCTTTTTCACAAGTGCCGGTGGAAGCTTGGTGAATACTCGGCAGATGGTGGTGATCAGGTTGCCTTTGGTGTGGTGAGAGGTCATGTTGGTAATGTTTTTGAGGTGTGACTAAAGAAAGTAGTCCAGCAGGTTTAGGTCTGGGGAGGAGGGGGTCCAGTGAGGAAGGGTACAAAGTCGTTGTACTCCTTCTGAAGCCAAGCCCGAGTCTCTTTGGACATGTGGGCTGGCACCAAGTCCTGCTGCCACATCCAGAGTCTGCTTGCGGCCACCTTATTGCATAACCATACTCTTCGGCACATCCAGGTACACTTTGGTGTTTACTTTGAAGCCAACTTCAAAGATGTGAGGTGGCATGATTTGGTTCTCATTTGAAAGCACACCAAAGACCATAACTGTGGCCAGAAACTTTGTTTCCATCACCCTGGGCACGTTTATGTGATTTGTGATAATCCAGTGATGAGTTTTAAGGGTACTGGCAATGGTCTAGTTGTTATAATTTGGATCAATACAGCAGTGCATCTTCGATTTCGCTTGTTGAACATGGTGTCACTTCCAGACGTGATAGAAGACTCCTATCGCTCTTGGGATTTGTACACAACTGACCAACTAGTAAATGGTTTTCTTTTTTTTTTTTTTTACAAAGGTGTCACCACTTGTCACGACCCAGAGGCTATTCAAGGATAAGGGTTAATGAGTGTACAGAAGTCAATGGGAAAATATTGTAGTAATCGTTAGTAGTGGAAATTTGGTAAATTGGATTACTTAAGGGGACGGCTCATAAAGAACTTGTTTATGTTGGACTTGAAGACGACTATATTGTAGTCAGTTGGAAAGCAGGCACATGGAAGAGGGTTCCACAGGCATGCAGTTCTAAGAAAGAATCTTTGTTCATGGAATCTATGTTTAGGTTTAGGCAGAGATAAAGAGTGGGAGAAATTATTGATAGTGGTTTCAGCTAGACGAGTGTTTTTTGTGAAAGTTTTGTAAGGGGGGACCATAGATTGGAACTCAGATGAGCACTTGCCATGAAAATAATGATAAAGTAGAGACAGACTTGCAACGTCTCTTCTGTGAGAAAGAGGTTGTAGGGAAGAGAAAAGGGCATCCTCCACTAGGCTAGAAGCTCCTGCCCAGATGTGTCAACAGTACTCCATCCTTGGACATACTTGGCTCCTATACAGGTAGAGAATTGCATCAGCAGTAAGATATCTACTGGAGCAGTAGAACGATCCCACCATTTCTCCAGCAGCATTGGCAACGGATTTGATGTACATATTCCATTTCAAATCAAGAGTAAAGGTCAAACCCAAAAGCTTGTCAAAACATGGGGCCTCTCAAAGACGAGAGCTATTCATTTCAGTTGATACCAGATGGGTATCAGAGCATTGATGATGTAAAGACAGACACTTGATTTGAGATACATTAAAATTAACCAACCACCTCTTTCTCCGTTGTACCACATGCTCAAGATTAGACGAGAGAGAATCAGAGAGAAATTGGTCGTTTACGGCCTTTGAAGTGTTGCCGTAGATGGTAGTGTCGTCAGCATAAATGTCTATGAATGATATTAGGATGTGATTTTGGTTCCAAGTTTACATTTGTTGACTCCTTTATGACCATAATGTATTTTCTACAACATCTCTTGCTGCATGAATTACAGGATAATCGTCCAATCACAATCTTATTATCAATGGATAGCTCATTACAATAAAGCCAATAGGGTTGCAATTTTTTCCCAATTTCTCCGATTGTGCAGGTTTTTACAGACGATATAAAATCAAGAATATATTTACTAACAACATGGTCAGTAAAGACTTTCTCCATCTGTGTAAACATTTAAAAGTCAATATTACCACCTCTAAAATAAGAATATCTCAACTGAACTGAACAAATATACTAACTGTAAAATATATGAGGGTCATTCAATAAATAAGGTGATTTCTTTTTGTTCTAATACAGATTTAAGTTTATCTTTTTTAAAATTTTTGTTTTACTTCTTTTTATATGAATTTAATTTCTTTTGCAGATTTAAGAAAACTTTAAGAGTTCTAGGAATTAACAAAGATGGCTAACCAAGAAGCATGCTTCAGGATTGCACAGCAGTCAGTTATCAAGTTTTTGGTTGCTGAAGGGTGCAAACCAGTTGAAATTGAAAGGAGAATGTCAACTGTTCATGGTGCCACATGTTTCAACAGATAAAATGTTTACAAGTGGGTTAGATTATTTAAAGAAGGAGCAGTGTTGAGGAAGAAATTAGGCCTGAGAGGCCTACACAAGTGAGGTCTCCTGAGGTGACTGAATCAGTTAATGACTTCATTCAGTCTGACAGAAGAACAGTGGATGAGATTGCAAGGATTTTGAGGTTATCTGTTGTGACAGCCCACAAAATTCCCTATGATGACTAGAGCTATGACAACAGAATATTCTTTTCATTGTTTTCACTCTAGAGTATATATCCGTTCATATCTTATATGTTTTTATAGACAGTGTTGTGGATCTTAGTTGATTAAATAACTGTGTCAGATATATACTCAAGAGTCAAAAGAGTGATGAGAATATCTCAGCCCTAATGATGACCTTGATTACTCAAAGGTCAGCTGCCGGTGGGGGGGCCAAAGATGCTTACTGCAGAGTGCAAACAGGGGAGGGTCAAGTTGTCTCAGCAGTGTCTCTCCCTCTATGAGAAGGGTGGTGATGAGTTTCTGAAGAAGATGGTAACATGTGATGAAACATGGGTTTGGCACTATGAGCCTGAGTCTATGGAGTGGAGGCATATAGGCTCTCCAGGGAAGAAGTTCAAGCCCCAGAGGTTCACAAAAAAGGTGAGGGTCACGGTTTTTTGGGATATGTAAGGCTCAATCACCAATTCATTCTTTGAGAAAGGAGGCAATGTAAACAGTACCAACTATTGTGAACAGTTGGGGGTCAAGAAAGACATAAAAAACAAACGCAAGGGTCATCAGTCAGAAAGAGTCATCTAGCATCATGACAATGCAAGGTGTCACACAGCAGTCCAAACGATGCAGACAATCAATGAGCTGGGAACTGCTTCCTCATCCCGCTTACAGCCCAGATCTTGCCCCCTTTGGACTTTCACCTGTTTGGTCCCCTAAAAACATGCTTGAGAGGCACAAAGTTTGAAAGTGATGATGAAGTCAAAAATGTTGTGAGCGATTGGCTCAAACATTAGCCCAAAGATTTTTTTTATGTTGAGGGGATATGGAAGCTTGTGTGTGTGATATTGCTGGGAGACTATATTGAAAAATAAATAAAAAGATAAGCTTCTACCGTATTAGAAGTCTTTATGTTGGATATGGAGCCGGGGCAATGTCGATGAAAAGTGGAGGTGTGCACACATGCACAGATGGATTTTTGATAAAAATAAAAAGACCGGAATTGTAATTATCACAAAAAAATATATTTACATTTCAGGTCAGGGATGTTATGAATTACGGCAACGCAAAATAAAAAACAAGATTGTAATATTTTAATATTTAGATTCCAAGGAATAGCGATTGATGTCTATACAAGACAGATAACGTAAACAATAGAAGAGAAAAAGAGAGAACAGAGCAGACTGACAGTTGTCGAGCATGATGGGCATTTCTTCATATAGCTGCCACACACAAACCCTACTACTTAATGTCTCTCTCTTTGTCAATGGGCAAAACCGTAATCTTCTATAATATAAATCTCACCTGTCTGTTTAAACGTATGTATGTATGTATGTCTACCTAAAACTTTCGAAAGAGGCGACGGGTTTTCACGAGATCAGTATCGTTTTGAAGCTCCACCCTTCGGACGGTAGATATCAAAAAATTACCGATAAACATTAATTTCTTCACCCTCAACTGGGCACTTTTCTACAAGGAGGGGTTGCTTTTTTTCGCCAATATTTTCGAAATCCATCCCCTCTTTTCGATTGACTAGCCTTAATTTAAACATTCGCCACTGCTGGTTTGGCGATGGATGCAATGGCAAAGATGTTACATTGTTTTTTTTTAAGTTATTTTCCTCCTTCATAGTACGGGTTCGAGCCTGCTTGCCTACTACCATTTATTTATTTATTTTTTTTGCTCAACACACACCTCCAAACACCCGTGCAACGCCAGGCACCCAGGCTACTTGTAAATAAAACTTATATGTTGATAAATTCGTCTTTGTGTTGGTTTTGAGAATAGTGACAAAAGAATTGTCAGGTGTATATATGATTTCAGCAAGCATTTGAAAAATGCAAGCTACAAAATTATATATATATATATTCAACAGTGCAACACTAATAGTGAAAAAAAATCTCCATTATACATTGAATGATCCTTGTATAAAAATTTAATATTCAAAATGTCTGAATTTGTCAATCTGGCAAAATACTGAGTAAATTTGATTAACCCTTACCAACAAATTAGTACTGACCATACAGTACATATTTGACTAAATAAAAAATGATGAAGCAGAAAAAGTGCATTTATTCATATTTGCCTGCTTAACTATAAGAAGTATTCATATGGAAATAGTGCAGAACGGGAGTACTAAAACCTTTTTTACAAGTACTAATTAGAATATATGGTATGTGCACCCACGTTTACAGTGACAATGCATGGTCATTCAGTACAGCTTTAAGACTGAATACAATAGAACATCGCTGACAGTGATAAAGTTAAGAGAAACTTTATAAAAAAAAACAATATTAAACATCAAAATACCACTGTATTATCCATCGATGAGAATGCTTAAACATTTAAATTGTATTTGTTCAAGACACCCAGTAGAGTAAAAAAAAAAACATTGCATTCAACATAGATTTGAAATAGATTTCTCATATTCAGAAAACCATAAAGGACATTAGCATATAAATGCCCAGTAAAGCAGTTTTAGAACCAGCCAAAAAACAAAGACTAAAACAAAACAAAAAAAAACTCTTTTTTTAACCTTAACCATGATCTAACTTTAAACTAACCTCTCTCCCACCCCAAATAAACCTTAACCCCAAGCTAATCTTGACCTAACCCGGACCTAATCCTAACAAAACCGTAAACTAATCCTTCCTCAACCCTAAACTAACACTAACCTAACCCTTAACTAACTCAAACTAACGCTAACTTTCCCTAATCTTAAACTAACCCCGACCTAACCATAACCTAATCAGTTTGTGTTCGGTTAAAAAGCTGTACCAATACTAAATGTCTGATATTATCACATACAGAAAAGGTATCACATACATGGAAGTGATGATAATGGTTGCAGTAAATGTGACTAGCTTGACTCAACATTAAACAGCTTGCTCTATTTATATCCACAAAGAGCATTCACTTCTCTCTTATACATACATACATACATACATACATATATATATATATATATATATATATATATATATATATATATATATATATATATATATATATATATAAACAATGAAAATTACAATTGAATTTACCAAAATGATCCAAGATGATAAAATTAAAGTAAATTATAAATATTAAAGAATTAATATTTATAAAATTATCTCAGCCAGATAAAAAAGCTCGATAAAACGTAATAGGAAATAGAGCTTATAATAGAGACGATGCCCTTTTTACTACAACAGCCAGGCCAAGAGAGTACAACAAAACAATTAAAAAATTACATAACTTCTTCAATAACTTTGGCCTTTCTATAATAATCGAACCAAACAAAAAAACTTCAAATTTTCTTTTAATTTTACACTTAATCTTAACACCGAAACTCATAGCCCCTATCATAAACCTAATCTTACGCTTTTATATGTCCATAAATCTTCTAACCACTCCAACTCAATTATAAAATCTATAGTACCATCTGTCTCTAGAAGAATTTCTGCTCTTTCTGCCGATAAAAAAACTTTTAATCAAATGCTACTTTCTTCAATAATGCTTTATGGAACTTAGGACACAAGGAAAAGATTAAATACAACAATTATGCTCCTCCTGCAGACCGCCCTAAATCTGTAATCGCACACAATATGACTCATAAGAAACCAGTTCAAATAACAAGACCTGCCGCTATCAATAACAATGAACCAGTTTACATTTATAATCCAATCCAAAATACTAATCGCAATGCCTCTAACCCACCTAGCCGCATCAGGAGAAAGAAAAATATTTGGTTTAATCCTCCATTTAGCCTAAATGTCAAAACTAATATACCTAAGGAATTCTTCAACATTGTACAAAACTCTTTTAAATACCCACACAGATATAGTTCTATTTTCAATAAAAATTCAATCCAGATTTCTTATTCAACAATGCCTAATTTAGCACAAAGAATCTTAACATTTAATAACAAAAAAATTAAATCAGCCCAAAAAATCCCTTTCCCAATTAAACCCAAAACTAATTGTAATTGTAATAACACACATCTTTGCCCACTAAATAATGATTGCATCCATAAAGATGTTATATATTCTTGCACTATTACTGAGCTCCCACGCAATCCTCCCATAACAGACACTAATATTTCGTCTTTAAGTTATTCTTCTTCCCATCCTCCGTCTGATATAGTTACTAATCCAATACACCACTCGAGCAGCCCTTCCATCTACAATCATACAACTAGTAATAATGATGATAATAATAATAATAATAATAATAATAATAATAATAATCATCATCATAATATTAATGAGAATAATAATATTTCTCTCAGCCATCCTAACACTAACAACACTCATTATCCCCTCCAAAATAGTCCCCATACAGACATTGTCCCACCATTTGTTGAACACTATGAACAAAATTCAAACTATTTAACTAATACAAACCAGCAAATTAATATCAATACCAGACCTCGAGCTTTTAATAAAGTACATACATATATCGGCGCTACTTCAACATTAATTAAGAAAAAAATATCAAACCACATTTCTTCTTTTAACAACCATAATTCTAATAATAACCAAGGAACTTCTCTAACCACTTTAATTAAAAAACTTAACTCTAACAATACTCCCTTCTCAATCAAATGGAATATTATAAAAAAAGTTAAGTCTTATACTCCAGGCTCTAAATCATGTCGCCTCTGCACAACCGAAGCTATAACTATAATTACTTCCCCTCAAAGTAACAATATAATAAATTCTAAAAATGAACTGATCTCTTTCTGTAAACACAAGTCCAAATTTAATTATGGCAATTTTGAACTTACATAGTTATTACTTTTACCCTTTACATAGATATAAAGATTTTTCTTTAACTTTATCGTTTTTTGACATACTTCTTAATACTTTATAATTTAATAATCCTTTATTTTAATTCTTTATCTCTTCTTTGCATGGCCGGTTTTTTATCTGCATTTTCTGTTTTATTCTTTAAACATTCCTATCTATCTAATATATCAATCTACCCACACTTTCATTTTACTATATGCATTTACTTACTTTTTTTTTTCCTGAATTTGCAGATACCGGCCATCCTCTCCCCTTAAATAATTTTGTATTTTTTTTTTATTCTGATCTTATTTTATTTTATTTTATATTTTATATTTTATTTTTTATTATATCATATTTTATTTTTTATTTATTTATTTATTCTTTATTTTCTATATATTTATTACTTATTTATTTATTTGTTTTTATTTTCCTTTTAGTGTCGTTTAATAACAACTCTTGCTGACATTTTTTTAAGTGATGACCTGTACATTTCAGTTGACCTATATTATTTTGCCCTATATATTTTTTCGCGCTTTTAACATTTCCTGTCTGGGTCATTTTGACTTTTGTTTCCCTTTATTTTATATTTTATATTTAACTTTATCATCATTTTTTTTCTCTCTTCTTTCTCTTCCCAGATCTTTCTTATTTATATTTATGCCTCGGAAGTAGAGTGAAAAGCATCTTATTTTTCTTTTATTAATATTATTGGAATCTTTTCTTTTTTTCCCTTGTACACATTTTTGTGAATTATTCCATGGATTTCTGCCTTTGGATTATTATGGACCATCTTCTTCCAATTACGGGATCTCCTTGGATTTTACTTGTACAAATGGAAATATTTTAAACTTTTTTGAAGTTTTACATTTGGATTTTACCGTCACTGGATTTTTTATCTTCCACCAGACTATCCATTCGTGTGTAATCACCTTTTTCTTTACCATATTCCCTCTGCTTCACATTTTTTGTTTTCAAGTAAGACCTTTGACATACTTGTTGTTTCATCAAATACTTCTGCATGCAAAATCCAATCCCGCATTTTGCTAATTCCTACCCTCTGATGAGAAGGAAAGTATTTCTTCGAAACTCCGCGGATTAAGGACTATCCATTTATCTAGTGTTTCCTTTTCAGATTAAATATGTTTTTAACTCATTTCAAAGTCTTTTTTTAACATATTTTATTAACTGTTTGCTCACATATATATATATATATATATATATATATATATATATATATATATGACTACTTCATTTAATCACATAAATTAATATACAAAAGTATAGTTTTATGCATAATCTTTAAGTATTTACTTCAACAGTGCTCAATACATAGGTAGACCTCGGTAGTAAGTTATAAAAATATATATGGCAATTAAGCTATATAGAATATTATGCGTTTCATCCACGCTAGAATTTGTGGCTGAAATGCAGAATATTATGTGTAGCTTAATTGCCACATATATTTTTATAACTTAGTATATATATATATATATATCTATAATATAAAGCTGAATGTGTGTGTGTGTGTGTGTGTGTGTGTGTGTGTGTGTGTGTGTGTCTGGTCACGAATAGGCTCCTATATGGTTGACTATTTTTAAAAACTGATTACATATAATGATAGAAGATGTATCGAGACACAGGAATGGGCATGTTTGATCTGGCAGAATCGTAGTTCATTAAAATTGTGGGGTCTGCATTCGCGCCTGGTCCACAAAGTATGAAAATAAAAAAATTTTAAATGAAAAAAAAAACGTTTACAAGTGGTTTGATATAGATGTACATAATAATACTTTGATAAGTATGTTTTAATTAAATAGCGATGGTATAATAAAATTGTGGGGTCTGCGTCCGCGCCTGGTCTCCATAACCTGGAAATAGGCACAAACTTTAATAAAGACTTTTCATATTTATCTGCGTAAGTATACTTTGATAATTATGTTTCAGTTTGAAGAAATATGGTATAATAAAATTATGGGGTGCTCGTTCACGCCTGACCTCCATAGAATGGAAATATGTCACAAAGTTTAACAGGTTTTTTAATATAGATCCACAGAATATTGTGATAAGTGTTTCAGTGTGAACAGGTATGGTATAATAAATTATGGGGTTTATCTATTTTATTTTTACTTTCATCATATTTTGCTTTGGTTTTGATACACCCAAATTCGAAGCTATCTCTTTACAACCCTTCCTTTTCATAACCTACCATACTTTCATAAATCAGAGTCCATTTTCTGTAGGCTTTTTTTGAACCCAGTCAACGACGAGTACTTTTGCTAGTGTATATATATATATATATATATATATATAGCCACTCTGATGAGACGTGGACGAAAAAACATGTGTCAGTGGATAATTATATTTTAAAAACAATATTTTAAAAACAATATATATATATAGATATTTTACAGAAAGTTTATATGAGACAAGTCATCGTGACTGTCGGTTTCAAACCTTATGAGAGCAGACCATTTTAGGTAGCCATATAAAGCTCTCTTCAGCCAATGCGCATCTGTTTTATAACCGAAATTGGAACCATATACTAGATCTCGTTCGAATCTCATGTTTTTGAACAACTTAAAATTCAAATAATAAAAATTAAAAAAATTTTCTGTTTAAAAAAATATATATAAATAATTTGCTCTTATTTTCGGAATTTTTTTCCTTATAACAAAACACTCTGCTGGAATCCGTTTTTCACAAAAATATAACTATATATATATATATATATATATATATATATATATATATATATATATATATATATATATATATATATATATATATTATCAGAGAGACACGACGTTGCTAAGATTTGAATGATTCACTGAATGTTCCACATTTCCAATACTACAAATTCGCCCATATTTCAATCAAATCGATTGATCGCCTGCTCTAATCAAGGACCCACCACGATACACCACGAGAAAGCTTCACATGCCTCCCCGCACTGACTTAGTCCACAGTACATTGCACTGTAGAGAACTTAAAATTATTTATATATAATGACTTGAATAAAAGTTTAAAATGAAAAGTCAAGTATCATGATTCAGTTGTGCTCTAAACAGAAACATTCATTTTAAATGCGCCCCTGTCTTATTAGAGAACTTACTGTTGACTTGATACGCCAGGCCCTTCTGTTTGTGCGGTTATAAAACCTCAAATGCATTTGTGATGTTAGACTGTGTAACTTCGGCCAAAATGGATTGTTTCTTCTGTAATCGGATTTTTCTGATTATCGATGTTTCTGATTATCGATTTTTCTGATTATCGATTTTCGATACTTATTGGAGGCATTTTGCTGCAGAACCTATCTAAGAACACTGTTAGGCATTCTGTGAATTCTAAAAAGAATCAGATCAACCGTCTTGGAGTTCAAAGGAAAGAAACACACACAGAGACAAAGTACCACACACACACACACACACACACACACACACACACATATATATATATATATATATATATATATATATATATATATATATATATATATATATATATATATAACTGTTCACAGACCAGACACAATGCAGATTTTACTTTAAATAAACATATCTACAATAGAACCCCAGGATACGACATAAAAAATTAACAAATTACAGTACAGTACATAGACATGTATATAATCAAATAACATTATAAATAACACCGTAAGGCGGGGTAAATACCGTAACCAGGGGCCAGAACAACATCGTATTCCACATCATAACCTGAAAAAACGTATCCTAGGGCCACCGTATCCCGGGGTTCTGCAGTGCATTTAATGAGTGTTCTGATTTATTACTTAAAACGTCAGAGGCATGACAATGCAAAGAATTGGTACAAACCATTGGAACCGAATCGGAATTTAAAACTGAATCAAATAAGGATAGAAGATCCTAAATGACAACATACCGCGCATAAAAATATGTAAAAATAAATATCTGTATTTTCCTGATCAGGACGTTTTAAATAAAAATATATATATAGAATACGAAATAAATAAATATGTTCATTAAAAACACAGTTCTGCATTGTGTTTAATCTTTAAATCGATATAATTTCCCAATGTTTAATGCATTTAAACAGTGGAAACACTTTCAATCCAAGAGAGAAGGATTAAATAGTGGACAAATAAAAATCCAATTAGAAAACTAATATTTCGTTTCTTTTATTAACAGAAATATAAGTTTATAAATGCGTTTTATATTTTTGTGATATATTCATTTTTGATTTTCTCTACATTCTGTCGGACTCTATCGTTATATTAATTTTATACATCTATCTATCTATCTATCTATCTATCTTTTTTTTAATTTTCTTCCTGTGAAGATTGTAACGCTGGGTATAGGGCAGCCAAACCAGCAGCCAAAATTGCCCTGCTTTTTTATTGAAACCAACCGAGAGCTCTTTTTAGTATCCTCGTTGTTCCCTTAAGTGCAATTGTCTTGATCTCTTTTGCACTTGGTTCACCAGGAATATTCGTTAGGTAGGACTTCAGGTTGTGTGTGCGTGCTTTTGATGATTGAAATCATTTCAAAACCATGTTCAAATTTAAGAGTTTGCACAAATGTATTAAAGTTGTTTACAGCTGTTTCAAGGTAGTGTTTATTTTAGGTCATGCACCGAAACGTTTTTTTTTTTCAAAACATCGGATCATATTCAGAACCGAATTTTTCTAAGTATTTGGAAAAACAAACCAACAACAATGTCAAAATAGTTCATTTTCCACCAAAATGAAAATAAACCTCACAAGAATAGATTCATTGTGAAACACGTTAGTAAGTTGATGAATTACATTTCAAATCATAACATATTTTTTAACTATTATTAAAAGAAACCAAATTCCGAAAGTTTGTAATTCGAAATGTAAGCTGAATATATGTTGTTAATTTAAATATATTCAATGCTACTGTCGTGGTATATTTCAATGTATGGATGATATATATATACAGAGTGACCAAAAAAAGTGCCCAATGTACACTTTATGTGATATCTCCATTATTTATTCACCGATTGCCCTTATTTTACAGGACATGGCAGAATCAACGACCGTGAGTACACCAAGACCCCAGTGGGAGCTGGGACAAAGAATACACTGTATTAAATTTTACTACAAGACAGGCTCGTTTAAGAAAACCCAGGACAATTTCATGCATCAGTTCGAATGTGAAAAGGCTCCATCCAAAAGCAAAATTCAGAACTGGGTGGATCACTTCGAGTAGTATGGGCCCGTGGAGAACCTCAACGCTGCCAGAGAGAATCGTCCAAGCCACTCGGGACGTCCCAAGAAGCGAACAGCCGAGCTGGTCAAAAGAGTGAGAGAGTCTCTCCAGCAGAGTCCGAAACGCTCTGTGCATAAGCGAAGTCAGTCCTTCGGTATGTCCCGTGAGACTTGCAGGAGAGTGCTGATGACCAAATCAGGGCTTACCCATACAGAATACAAACGCTGCAGACCCTTACAGACTCAGACAAGAATCAGAGGAGGGCTATGGCAGTCAGGATACTCGAGAAGATCAAGGAGACACCAAGTTTCCTTAACCTCCTTTGGACCTCAGATGAAGCCCACTTCCATTAGATGGAAAGGCGAATTCCAAGACAAATGTCTTCTGGGGGTCCTCCAGATCCAATGAAGTAGCCACTAAGCCCCTGCACTCTCCTAAGTGCATGGTGTGGGCTGCAATCTCGGCCAGAGGCATCATTGGACCAATCTTCATTGAAGAATCTGGCGCAGCAGTGACAGTCGCCAAGGAGGGGTATGTGGATTTCCTCAAAACCTTCAAGAGTGAGCTCCAGACCATCTACCCGTCGCTCATGAGCAAGTTCTACTTCCAGCAGGATGGAGCAAGTTCTCACACCTCAAACCTGCCCCAAGATTGGCTGAAAGAGAACTTCGGAGACTGAGTGATCAGCCTCAAGACTTATTTTGAGTGGGCACCCCATAGCCCGGACCTAAGCCACCCAGATTTTTTTCTTTGGGACTATCTTAAGGACAGAGTCTACACAGGGAAACCCAGAACCATCACGCAACTCAAGGAAGCCATCAGGGAGGAGATGAAAGCCATTACCAATTCGGTCTGTAAGAACATCATGGACAACTTCGTGCTGTGCCTCAAGAAATGCACGGAGCTAAATGGAGGCCATCTAGAACATATGCTGTAGAACGCAGAAAAAAAGGCCAAAGACCCTAGTGTTTTGATGTGATGTTTTGAATATAATAAACTAGTTTATTTTCATTTCATTCAGACAAAACACTAAGAAACGGGGCCTAATTAGAGTTGGGGGCCGTTTTTTTTGGGGGGGGTCACCCTGTATATATATATATATCTATATATCTATATATATATATATATATATATATACCCTTCCTAACTGTATTATTGATTGTGATGGACAAAATCCCAACACAGTATGCTGATCCAAGAGATTGCGTTCGGTAATTGAAGATCTACTAGAGATTATGACAAAACAACAAAGTGGGAGATGCCCTATTCTCTCCCCTGTAACATCTTTCCTACAGAAAAGACGTTGCGAGGCTGTCTCTGCTTTATCGTTATTTTCACGCCAAGTGCTCGTCTGAGCTCCAATCTATGCCCCCCCTCGCCAAACTTTCACAAAAAACACTAATCTAGCTGAAACCACTATCAATAATTTTCCCCACTTTATCTGTACCTAAATCTAAACGTAGATTCCGCGAACAAAGACTATTTGACCATATTAGTCAAAAATTTTCTATTTAGCAGTTTTGCATGGTGCTGAACTCAAATTTTAATATGTTAAGGCCTTGGGGACTGTTGGGGCTAAATAGGGCAGGAGGTGCAAATGATGGACTTAGTCATTTCTTTTTTGCATGGTGCAGAACTCAAATTTACATATGTTAAGGCTTAAAACTGCACCGTTTGTTCATTTCTGGAGATTTTTGGGACTAAATCGGTGGGGATGGGCAATGCTGAACTTAGTCATTATTTTTATGCCTCGTTCACTCTGCACTCATGGGGAACCATGCATACTTCGTTTGTTTATTTTGTCTTTACAATAAATTCTTAGATGAAATGGAACTATTTTTTTAAATTGAAAACTTAAGACAATTTCTATAAATAGACGAATTGGCTTTTACCTGGATTTGAATGCTGATCGCTGACGTCGGTTGGTAAATCGTAAGTATTTTTCATCCCAGTTGTGTTTCGGTAATATGCTCCAGGATGACGGCGCATTTCTATGTATTAGAAAAAAAAAAAATGTACATACAGGGAGAAAAAAAAACAAAAAAAAAAAAACAAAACAAAAAACAAACAAAAAAAAAGAAACAAACAAAAAAAAACAAAAGAAAGCAAAAAAAAACAAAAAACAAACAAAAAAAAAAACGATTCGTTGATATGAATCTTAAGCAACAATTGATTCTTTTTTCACCTTTTTGTTTGATGCAAGTGACTTCGAAAGTTATTTTATCACGACACAGCATTCCTATTGACACTGATTTCCTTTGTGACACTTTGATTTGGTTAGTTATTTTTTCTGGTGATGCAAAGCTTTAAAAAATCAAAGCGGCCGTAAACGAACCAATAACATTGTCTAAATATAGTCATGAACTTTGATCAAAGTGACATCATATCTTTTTTATGTTCCAAAGTTTGTAGAGATAAAAATAACAAAAACGAAAGCAACTTTTTAGGCATATGGGGTGGTATCGATAAGTTGTTGCATAACTGATATGTCCCGCGAAAGCGATATATTCGTTTGGCGTAGCTTAGCGTACTTGGCTACAGATTCGAGTAATAATCTAGAAATATACCTTATTGAACGGGTGATCATGGTCGCAGGTAGTATATCTTTAGTGTGAGGCTTTTGGTGTACCATTCGACGTCTCTCCCAAGCTGGTTTACAAGTCGGTATTGATGGCTTAATTAGATAATCATATTCTTGCGAGTAGGAACTCGGATGTACTCGTATTCATTAAATTAATAACGAAATCTGAAAGTTTGGTCGATGAGAATGATTGACGGATTTGGGTTCAAATGGTTGACCTTAGTGAACAGAAGTGATGGAACCGCGTGATTTCAGTAGAATAAATAATTCTTTCTCTTTCCAGCCAGACAATCAAGTTGGAAAGTCACGAAAAAATCACCCAATATACCTTAGTGGAGGAAAGACAGGTGCACAATCTTAACAAAAGTCGCCCTCTCTCTCTCTCTCTCTCTCTCTCTCTCTCTCTCTCTCTCTCTCTCTCTTACTCTCTCTTTCTCTCTCTCTTTCTCTCTCTCTCTGATGCGGGGTATATATTTTAAAAGTATATATATATATATATATATATATATATATATATATATATATACTAGCAGGGAAACCGGACGTTGCCTAGGATTGAATGATTCACACTTCCATATTATGCTGTCATCGAATTCGGAGGAATCGCCTTTTTTTTATCAAATTGATTGATTGCCTGCTCTTGTTGTGGGCTCATCGCGGTGCACAAGAAGGAAGCTTTCCCCCCGTGACTTAGTCCACAATACATTGCACAATAGAGAACCTACTATGGATTTTATAAAATTTATTCATATATAATGGCTTGAATGAAAGTTTTAAATGAAACCATAAAGTATCATAGCGCAATTGTACTTTAAACAGAAGCATTCATTTCGAACGCACCTATGTCATATCAAATAACTTACTGTTGATTTTATATGTTGGATCTTTCGTCGTGTGTGGCAATAAAACTTATCAAATACATTTGTGATGATAGGCTTTTTAAGGTGTTAACTTTTGTCAAAATCGTCTGTTCCTCATTTCATTGGATTAGTTCAATTATTGACACTTATCGAAGACATTACGGTACAACATCTATCTAAGAACACTGCAAGACACATAAAGTGCCATCGTGTGAAATTTCATAAAAATTGACCGCTTTTGTCTTGATTCGTTTAAGAAGGAACAATTTTAATTTCTTAAAAGGGACTTAATATTTATTAAATAAATATTAACTATTATTCTTATACCTACAGACATTAGTGTGTTATGTTTACATAATCATCAGTGTAGAAAGTGATAATTACTACTGGTCAGGAGGCACAAACCAATATATATATATATATATATATATATATATATATAATTATAATAGTTATTTTTTTATACCTGCAAAAACAAGTCTTTCATGCTTATGTGATCATCAGTGTAGGCTGTAAAACTCCCTGTCAGTCGAGAAATTTGAACTCAGCCACAAAACTACAAAACCATCTTTGACTCAATTTGCTAAACCTTTATCTTCGGGTCACCAAACAGTTGCCACAAGAATTAAAGGAAGTAACAGCTTATAAACACCAAATTCTGTCGTAAACAGTAGACAGTCTAGAGTGTCCAAACGAACAGAAGTCGTGAACGTTGCATAAACGATAGTTGACTACTTTTAGTTTTTATTTCCCAGATAACGTCTGTCTTTGAGTATTGTTAAAGGAGTTTGACACACTATCTGAGCTAAAAAAATCTGTCATTGCATTAATTCTCTGAGTTTCAGTAAAAATTGTTAGGACGATGAAGACAACAGGCATTATCGACTGCTGTGATACACGCCGCAGAGCTTGATATTGTAACAAAGTTCATAAACTGTACGAATGTCATGTAACGTGCTAGAAATCAAGACAAAACACTACTTCGAAGTGTCTAAAATTTTCACAAATATCAAACAATTATCACATTTAAATAAGAATTTCACCAATGATTTATTAAAAATGTACGTTACATTTATACTTTATTAAGATGAGTCTGAAATCAAAGATTAAGAGAACACTCGCCGTGTTCACTTCATGCTTTTGTAAGCTGTGTGTGTTAACGTATAAACTAGATGGTGCCTATGGCGAGAAAGTCACGAAAAACACTAATCTAGCTGAAACCACTATCAATAATTTCTTCTTTTTTTTACATGGGGATCACCACTTATCAAGGCCCGTAAGTCACTCGGGGATAAGGGTTATTTTGTGTACAATAATCGATGGGATAATATCGTAGTAATAGTTGGTATTGGAGATTTGATAAAGCGTCTTGCTTAAGGGGGCGATTAATCAGGAATTTGTTTATGTTGGACTTGAAGATGTCCAAGTTGTAGCCAGGTGGGAAATAGGCAAACGGAAGAGAATTCCACAGGCGTGCACTTCTCAGAAAAAAGCTATGTTCATGGAATCTAGGTTTTGATTTAGGCACAGATAAAGAGTGGGGGAAATTACTGACAGTGGTTGTAGCTAGACGGGTGTTTATCATGAAGGATTGGCGAGAGGGGACCAGAGATTGGAGCTCGGACCAGCACTTGCCATGGAAATAAAGATAAAACAAAGACAGGCTTGCAACGTCTCTTCTGTGGGAGAGAGGTTGCAGGGAAGAGAAGAGAGCATCCCCCACTAAGCCACGAAGTCTATTTTGTACTTTGTCAAGGCAGGTTAGGCTGTTTTTTGAAGCTCCAGCCCAGATGTGGCAGCAGTACTCCATCTTTGGACGTACTTGGCTTTTATAGAAATAGAGAATTGCATCAGTAGTGAGATATCTTCTGGAGCAGTAGAAGGATCCTACCATTTTCCCAGCGGCCCGGGCAACAGACTTTATATATATGTTTCCCCCACTCTTTATCTGTGCCTAAACCTAAACGTAGATTCCATGAACAACGTTTCTTTCTTAGAACTGCACGCCTGTGGAACTATCTTCCGTTTGCCTGCTTTCCAGCTGACTACAATATTGTTGTCTTCAAGTCCAACGTAAAGTTCTTGATGAGCCGTTCCACTTTAGTTAACAAATTTACCGAATTTCCATAACTAACGATTACTATATTGTCCAATTGACTACTGTACACTTTTTAACTCTTATCCTTGAGTGGCCTCTGGGCCTTGATAAGAGGTGATGCTTGTGTAAAAAATAATAATGCAGTTAAAGCAAAGTAAATTATTTTGAACTATTAAAAAACTCCCAATGCTATAGATAACTTTTAACCATCCATTTAATTCATATATTATGGCTTATATTTGAATCCATCTATGACGTCATGCCAAAGATATACGCCTTTTTTTCCTATTTACAATGCCTCCCCACGGGACAGAGTTAGACACCAGGGTCGTTTTTTAACGTGGCGAAAAGGAACAAAAATAAAAATTGTCTCAGTCGTGAATGATTTCTCCTCCACTGACAAAGAACAAGAAATTGAAGTGCAGCATCTGAAGAACAGATGGTATTTATTTGCTCCCCCACCGAGCAAATTAGGCACAAGGCCAATTTTTAATGTGAGGAGTGAAGGGAGGGGGAAGGGAAAAAGGGGACCAGCTCCCGAGAGGTGGGAAATGGGAGCTGGTTAAAGGTCAGGCATGTGGGGTTGCCCCCACATCTGGTCTTTGCTAGTCATAGCTTGCAGCATCTGAAGAACAGATGGTATTTATTTGCTCCCCCACCGAGCAAATTAGGCACAAGGTCGATTTTTAATGTGAGGAGTGAAGGGAGGGGGAATGGAAAAAGGGGACCAGCTCCCGAGAGGTGGGAAATGGGAGCTGGTTAAAGGTCAGGCATGTGGGGTTGCCCCCACATCTTGTCTTTGCTAGTAATAGCTGGTCTTTGCTAGTCATAGCTTGCAGCATCTTAAGAACAGATGGTATTTATTTGCTCCCCCACCGAGCAAATTAGGCACAAGGCCGATTTTTAAAGTGAGGAGTGAAGGGGAAATGGGGACCAACTCCCCGGGGAGTAGGGGAGCTGGATAGTGACAATTGGTATGAAGGGTTGCCCCTACATTGACCAAGGTCTTATATGTGGAGTTGCCCCCACATATGGTCTTTGCTCGCAGTATCTGTCGGAACAGATGCTACACTTTGATCTTGGCCCGAAGGAAAAATTTTAAGCTCTAAAAGTCTAAATAGTTCAGTTTTCATGTCATGCATAAGACTCTGGTATTTCGCGATCTTTTCCCTCTCAGCCCTATTTAACCAACATCGTTGGGGATACAGCTTATACTATTATACTTATTATCACTGTGTCAGGTTTTATGATTCTGTTTTCTAGGTACGTAGCTGTGGGGATTGCTTAGACATAATAAATGGTGTAAGATTTATTTCTAATTGTTCTTTCTGGTATATGTTCCCAGTACTTGCTTCTGTATTCGCTATCCAACTTTTTTACTGATCGTCCAGTGGAGATATTTACACACTTCATTGTGTCGCGTCGTATAGTAGCCCCCCCCCCCCCCAGCAGAAGCTTGCAGTTGAATGTTAGGTGGCTCATACTCTCTACTTCTGTGTGGTAGAACGTGGACTTGTTGTCATTGTTTTTATAGTGTGAATTCCCCAAAGTGTGTGCGAGTGTATATTAGTGTTATCTTTAATGAAAAAGTAATTTTATGATTGTTTTTTTTTTTTTCAAACTTATTTCAGCATCCTATGTTCATAACGTTGAGGTGATGACTGGGAGCATCTTTGTGAGCCAACTATTTATTTATTTTATTTCACTCAAGAGGGTCCAAATTTTGGTTAGTTATGTCATGCACGAAGCATCCTCTGTTGTGTAGCGGGGTACATATTGAGACAACATATAACGGGGACTCAGAACAGGGATAATAATGACAATACTGAGGGAGTGACATTTGTATTCTTGGTACATCATGACGACTGTGATGATAATTCTTTTATCATATTATATTATGGAGCTGAGAGATTTATGCAACAGTTCTTATTAACACAGATAGCGGGGAGATACATTATTGATGATGATGGTGGGGCATTGCTTGGAAGGGAGCTATACAAAGTTCGTTTAAAAGATGATAGACAAAACACATTTACCTTCTCCTTTTCGTGGAATGACGACAGACGAAGACAACAGTTTACAAATATAGATTATTCTTTATTAATACCAGCTGGATGATTGATGATAGTCAGGGATTCAAGCCTTTATGACGACATGGTCTCCTCTTCTCCCTCTCTCGCCTCCAAAAGGGCATCAGCTCTCATTAAGTCGCTGTCCGAATCTCGTCTGCTAACTGTCTGTCCGTGAATGTAATTATCTCCTAACTTCGAACCCTGTCTTTATATATTGAGAATCTCCTTTCTCAATGACGTCAGAGACACGCCTCGCCACGTGAAATTTATTCACATGGATTTTACCTATGTATGTCCAAACACACTTTTAACAAACAAAGAATTCTCAAATTGAATTGTTTCATTTATAACCTATTTATATGAAAATCTAATCTGTTTGTTAATCATTATTTCTAAACTCGTGTTGTCCATTCCTTTAATTGACATATTTAATATCCAGTTATTTCTAAAAGAATGAACAATCGACTGCATTCCTAAATGAAATATCTATCTCTTACATAAATAATATTTAATTATTTGCGAGAACAACGACAATCGTTCTGCATTCCTAGGATTAAATATCCATTACCTTTTAACACTTGCCTACTAGGTTCGATTCTAACCTTTTCTGAATCTCCTTTTCAACTTTTCTAGTTTGTTTTCTTACTTATTGGGTTCTTTCCCTTTTCATAAAACATCATCAGCTCAGCAATCGCGATTAGTCTTTTGTTGTGGACTTCGTTATTTTATGTGTTTGTAATTTCCTGTATTTATTGCGGACGTAATTGTAAACAGTTGTTGTATTAAATGTTTGTGTAGATTTGTGATCTTTTTAACCAACGAATTTCAGACCAGAAAATTAATATGTACTTACTCGTTATGTCGAAATTAGTATAAATTCCAAAAATTACGCAAAATGATCAATTAAAAATAATCAAAAGTAAAAATAGAATTTATTATATTATGCAGTTTTATCGTATGTTTTAATGTGGAAGAGTTGTGCGACCAGTTCTGTATGGCTAATTGACTTATCTTACTTACTTACAGTCACTTAAATTGATGGTCCGCCATTTTTAAACATAAAGCGTAATTGTGGATGCTCTTTCTTAAAAATACACCTACCATATCTTCTATTGGATCAGTTTTCATAAGTTTTGGCATTTATACTAATTTCGACATGACACGTAAGTACGTAATAAAAATTTCACTTCGAATGCGTTGGCTTAAAAAAAATCAACAATCGACACAAGCGCCTTATATTACCTGCCTTTCCTCCTGTGTTTCTTTAGGAAGGGGAATGAAAAGAAAGGAAAACAAACAAAAAAGAGAGAAAGGGAAGAGTAATTCCAAACTAGAAGAGAAAGAAAGGCAATGGCAAACATATCAGTGATCTTAACTTTGAAAACCTCAGACAACTGAGCAATATATCTGTATATATATTATAAAATGCAAAAGGAAAAAGGTGATTCTACAGAATTGGGACGAGATTTTCGGAAATCGCAAAACTGAATTTCACGTGCAAACAATGGTATCTACTAAATCCTCGTATTTTTAAGATGATTATATCCCAAAATTATGAAAATCGATAAGGTATAAAAAAAATTTTATTAAAGAAAATAAAAAATAGAATTTGATGAAAACGATCGTAAAACACAGGAGAGTTCAACAGGAAGGTAATTTTCCGTTCGAATTAAGCAAAGATGGCGGCAATTTTTCACCTGCTAACACGATTAAGTTGTTTTTTTTAAAAATAATTCAGGTAATTTCGACTGCATAATTTGGAAATTACCATTGTAACTTATTAGAATTGACAAAAAAAAAAAAAAAAAAAACAGTTGAAACCATTGTTTTTTTTTTTTTTTTATCTGAAAACTTCATTTATCGACTACAAAATCTTGTCCCAATAATGTAGAAGCACAAAAAAAAAAAAAAAAAATGAAAAATAATTTTTGTTCCTGGAGACTTTCGGTGCTATTCACCTTAATCATAAAAGAAAACTTTGAATTTTTTTTTCTATTTCTGATTTTATTCATGTTAAGTCCAGAAGGGATTGTTCCTAGAAGAGAAAATTGAACACCCAATCTTGTTGATGATTTCATCAGTCAAATCTAGTTGATGTGTGTCACGTGGTTAGCGTGTAAATTTGAATAAGAGTTAGTCACATTTTTTGAGAGCATCATATTGTAAGGTTTGAAAAAGAAAACATTAGAAAACCGAGAAATGTTGTATGATTTTATTAAAAAAAAAAAAAAAAAAATCTCTGCGATATTTGGTGGTATCAACTCTAATCATAAAAAAATCCCAGAGAAAAAAAATGATTGTTCATTTTTTTCATTTAATAAAAAATCATATAGTACTACTCGGTTTTCTAGGGCTTGCAAATTTAACCAAATGAAACGATGTTTTTAAAATATGTGACCATACCAATAACCGATTTGTCTTTCCATCGTCTTAACGAACCTATTACGTAAGAACATAATTCATAAGACGCGCCTTACAAAAACTAAGATGAATTCTATTTTTAAAAATGCAATTACAATTTTGTTATTTACTTACTTTTTTGTTTTAGAAGTGAAAGAAAAAAAAACAACAATGAAATACTTTAATATCTTCGACCTCTTTTATTTTACAGCCTTCAAAATGACAATGCACTATTTTGTGACTTGCTTATACGACGTAAACAACATTTTACAGTTAAGTTATACGGTTCGTAATTCAGGTTGGTACATTATGTATTAGGTAGCAAAAGTACTCGTCGTTGACTGGGTTCAAAAACAGCCTACAGAAAATGGACTCTGATTTATGAAAGTATGATAGGTTATGAAAAGGAAGGGTTGTAAAGAGATAACTTCGAATTTGGGGGTATCAAAACCAAAGCAAAATATGATGAAAGTAAAAATAAATAGTTTATTATATCATACCTGTTCACACTGAAACACTTATCACAATATTCTGTGGATCTTTATTAAAAAACCTTGTTAAACGTTGTGACATATTTCCATTCTATGGAGGTCAGGCGCGAACAAACACCCCATAATTTTATTATACCATATTTTTTAAACTGAAACATAATTATCAAAGTATACTTACGTCTTAAGTCTTTATAAAAATTTGTGCTTATTTCCATTCTATGGAGGTAAGGCGCGAACGCAGACCCCACAATTTTATTATACCATCCCTATTTAAGTTAAAACATACTTATCAAAATATTCTTATGTACATCTATATCAAAAACCCTTGTAAACGTTTTTTTCTTAATTTTTTATTTCCATACTTTGTGGACCAGGCGCGAACGCAGACCCCACAATTTTAATGAACCACCGTTCTGCCAGGTCAAACATACCCATTCCTGTGTCTCGATACATCTTCTATCATTATATGTAATCAGTTTTTTAAAATAGTCAACCATATATATATATATATATATATATATATATATATATATATATACTAGCAGAGAGACTCGACACTGCCTGGGATTTAATGATTATCAAGGAATCTTCTACACTTCTAATACTTTTATTGTCATCGAAATTGGTGAAATCGCCCATTTTTCAATCAAATCGAGTGATTGCTTGCTCTAGTTGGGAACAATCGCGGTGGAAGGTGGAACCATCGCGAGAGGAAGCTTTACATGCATCTCTTAGTAACTTAGTCCACAAAACATTGCAGTCTAAATTGCACTCTAGAGAACGTATTGTTGATTTTATAAAATTATATTTTAAAATATAATGGCCTGCATTAAAGTTTAAAATGCAAAAACTAAGCATCATACTTCAGTTGTGCTCTAAACAGAAACATTCATTTCGAACGCGCCCTGTTTTATATGCCTGGCGTTACTGTTGGCGCGGTGATAATGGCTTTAATTAAACTTTTTGAATGAAAGTCAAGTATCATCGTGCAATTGTATTTTAAACAGAAACATTCATTTCGAACGCGCCCCTGTCATATCAAAGAACCTACTTTTATGTTAAATATCGGGCCTTTCAACTTGTGGTAATAAAATTTCTTAAATGCATTTGTGATGCATGTACACACACACACACACACACACACACACACACACACACACACACACACACACACACACACACATCTATATATATATATGTATATATATATATATAACTACTTCATTTACTCGCATAAAATTAATATACGAAAGTATAAATTTATGCGTAAACTTTAAGTATTTACTTCAAAAGTGCTCAATACGTAGGGAGAGCTAGTTAGTAAGTTATAAAATATATATGGCGATTAAGCTACACCGAATATTCCGCGTTTCATCCACTCTAGGACTCTTCAGGCTTATGCGCGCATATGCCTGAAGAGTCCTAAAGTGGATGAAACGCGAAATATTCAATGTAGCTTAATCGCCATATGTATTTTATAACTTACTATATATATATATATATATATATATATATATATATATATATATATATATATATATATATATATATAAAGATATATATAAGGGGAGAGAGGGGGGAGAGAGAGTGACAAAACAGAAATCATCTGCGGAACGCAATACCGTTTATCTGTTTCCCAGCTGACTATAACGTAGTCGTCTTCAAGTCTAATGTGAATAAATTCCCAATAAGTTGCCCATTTAGATAATCTAGTTTTATCCTAGTTTCCCCGTGTCTGATCTTGTCTCACCATCTACCTAACATAAAACCCTTATCCTTGAATAGTCTCCGGGCCTTGAGATGTGGTGACCTTCTAAGTCAAATAAATATACAGGCTTAAGTGTATCAACATTTTCAACATCTGAAGAATAGAAAGAATATCCATTCTTTGACGTGTTCAGTTTTCGCAAAGTCAAAGGATTTCAGAATTCATTGTGACATCATAACCGACCCTATCGCCCATTTTCTGTTTCCCATTTTCTCCCTCTCTATCTCTTTATGTTCATTCCTTCGTTTACCATCTCTCACTCTACTGTATCTCTTCTCTTTCTTCTCTGCTTTCTCTCTACTCTCTCTTTCTCGCTTTCACTCATTTTATCTCTCCTCTTTTCTCCCACTCTTCTTCTTCTTCTTCTTCTTCTTCTTCTTCTTCTTCTTCTTCTTCTTCTTCTTCTTTATCACTTGTCCCTCTCTCTGTTTTCCCATCGCTTTTCCCTTTCTCCCCCCCGTTCTCTATATGTCATTGTTTATCCGCGCCTTCTCTTTCTTCTTGCTTCTTTATATCCTTTGTTCTTTACTCTCTCCCTCTATGTGTCACATACTTATTAGCAAGAAAACCAAGGCTTATTCATTAGCAGGAAAACCAATCACAAAGGAGAAAAGTGGCTTTTACATCTGTCTCTCCAAACAAGAGGCCATTGAGAGTAAGTATAACTTGCCCTTATATTGTCAAATGAGATGTAATATATGGTTGATTAAATTCTTTTCTTTTCTATATATACTACCATGGTGACCCGATGTTATTTATTATTGAATGATCGGTGAAATTGCCCATTTACCAATCAAATTGATTCATACCCTGCTCTCGCGTTGCCCTTGGAGTAAGCTTCACATACCTTTCGCAATACATTGTATTCTACACTGCACTGTAGAGAACATAGCGTATGAAAAGTATAGCATGCAAAAGTCAAGTATCATGGTTCAGTTGTGCGCTTAGCAAGAACAGTCATTTCAAATGCGCTCTTGTATTATCGAAGAAGAACTTACTGTTGATTTTATATGCCTGACCTTACTATTGGTGCGGTGATAATCGCTTGACTTTAAGTTTAAAATGAAAAAGTCAAGTATCATGGTGCAAGTGTGCTTTAAACATAAACATTCATTTTGAAGGCGCCTCTATCATATCAAAGAACCTACTGTTGATTTTATATTTGGGACTCTTTGGCTTGTGTGGCAATACACTTTTCAAATGCACTTGTGATGTTAGGCTGTGTCAAAACCGTCTGTTTCTCCTTTCATAGGATTTATTCGATTATCGATTATCGATTATCGATTATCGATACTTATCGATGACATTCTGATACAAAACCTATCTAAGAACACTGCTAGGCATACAGAACATTTGTGTGAAATTTCATAAACATCGACCCTGTCGTTTTTGAGTCTGTTATACCGGTCATTCTATGCATAAGGGAAATTACACCGGTTCTCACTATATATATATAGTGCCAGTAATGTCTACACCGGCGAGAAGGAGCGACAGTACTCCACTGCGTAGCTGAGCGCTAGTCAGTTATACCCGTATTCCTACTTTTGTACATGTGATGTCAATAGACTTCGTTTGTTAAACCAACCTCGACTTGATTTTCTTCTTTTACTATTGTGTTACGACACAACAGAGTCCATAAGGAATAAAATTACAGATACACAGACAAAGTTTATTTTTATATAGTAGAAAATATTAAGTTGAGAATACAGTTCTTGCAGAAGTTTTAATTTGGATTTCAAATTATGTATTTTCAAATTTTTCGTTACAATCTGTTTACTTTATATATCATTTTAAAGAGCGGCTTTCACTCTATCTAATCATTCAATTTACGCTCGGCTAAAACAATTAACTCTTCTTTTCAGAACGTTTAGTACAAGATGAAAATAAAGCAAATTAGCATAATTTTCTTATTTCAATTCAAGCTAAGCCGAAAAGCAGCTGAAACAGTTCGAGATATCAACTAGTGTTTGGCCGAAGAACCATGACTGAACGTACAGCACAATGGTGGTTTTAGAAATTTCGTGGTGGCGACGAGAATCTTCAAGATGATGAGCGTAGTGGTTGGCCATCGGGTGTTCACAACGGTCAATTAAAAGCGTTAGTCAAGGCCAATCCACGCACAACTGTTCGAGAACTTGCTTCTGAATTAGACATAACGTATACGACGATTTCCAGCAACTTGAGAGAGGTTGGAAAGAGAAAAAAAAATGGATAAATGGGTGCTCCATGAATTGAACGACAACCAAAAGAACGATGTTCTGAAGTGTTATCTTCTTCCCTTTTACACAACAAGAATGCCTCGTTTGTCGACTGGGTTGTGACTTGCTACGAAAGTGAGTTCTTTACGAGAACTGGCGACGTTCAATTCAGTGTTTAGAGGCTGACAAAGCTCCGCGACACTTTCCGAAAACAGAGTTGCATCAAAAGAAGGTCATGCTGACTGTTTGGTGGTCCGCAACCGGCCTCATCCTTTACAGTTTTTGGAATGCAGGCGAAACTATTACGGCGAAGAAGTACTGTAAACAAAAGGATGAAATACATCAGAGACTTCTACAACACTCAGCCTTAGTCAACAGAAAAGGCCAGATTCTCCATCAAGACAATGCCCAATCACACGGTGCTAAATCAACCTTGACAAATTGGGCTACGAAACTCTGCCTTATCCGCCATTCTCCCTACACCTTTCATCTACCGACTATCACTTTTCAAGCATCTCAACGACATTCTGCATGAGAAATGCTTTAATAAATTAAGTGACATTAAAAAAAATTTTTCAGCGACTTCATCGCCACCAGAACGCAAGATTTTTACGTTACTGGCATAAATACACTTGTTCTATCTTAGCAAAAGTGTGTTCATTCTGATGGCGTTTATTTCGACCAATGAACTTTTGTTTGAGCCGAGATATGTTCATCTGAACTGAAAAGTTAAAAACTGCAAGAACTTTCTTGTCAACCTGATATATATATATATATATATATATATATATATATATATATATATATATATATAATGTAGAGCGAGAGACAGAGAGTGAGAGAGAGAAAGAAACAGAGAGAGAGAGAGAGAGAGAGAGAGAGAGAGAGAGAGAGAGAGAGAGAGAGAAGGATGTAAGCAAGAAACGATAAGAAACGTCTGCCTCCCATACAGCGTCTATTATGACGAGAAACAGCCATCGTATGTAGGTTTCTTTATTAAACTATAATACAGGTATTCCCCTTCAAACAGATATTTCTTTACGATTCCCCTGAACTCTGCAGCTGGAGTCCTAAATGTGTAACATAGTCGCGTCAGAATTTTCGTGCGTGACGTGTGCGTGATGTGAAAGACTCAAATGCACATATAGAGATTAAGATCGAGAGAGAAACAAGAGAAGAAAAAGAAACAAAGTCACATGGGAAGTTACGCTCGGCAAGCATGCGGCGGTTTTTCCTCTTACGCTTTCGATTGAGAGCCAGCAATGTCGACGCCGTGTATTAACAGCCAACTGTGTTTGGTGCTGTGTAATAACAGCCGGTCGACGTGGCGGTCAGAAAGAGAGGACATACTGGTGTTAAATACGTGTCGGCGACTAGCGTGATAAACGAAGAAAATAAATAACTTTCTCTTGCACCAGGAAAGTTTGTGTTGAAGTTCTTATTTCCTTTGCGATTGTTTCTACAAACAACAACGTTATAAATGTTCCGAGTGGTTTGAGGAGATGCTTGTTCATTTTTTTACTTTTGGTAGGATTTGAAGGATTGTGTCCAGACAGTTATGTCGCACCTTAAATTCGATCAGGAAAATGTAGCTTAAATAAGCTTCGCTATGGCTTTATGTTCGAGGTGTGTCAGATTGTGGAGATGATCCAAGAAACCCAACAATGAATCATTCGAACAAAAGATCGAGGTGAATCTGTTGTGGTGTTACAGATGATCTACGTGTCCGAAGTTGGCAAAGACACGTATGTTCAATTGACTGTTGCAAATTTAGGTAATGGCAGATCCAAAGTGCCCAGACATAGCTGGTCTAAGGTTAATTATTGTTGGTCAATGTCCTTAGGTGAGGATATAGATTTTTCGAAGAAGGCAAGACAAGGCGTCACTGCGGCATTCTGTTCACCGGATACATGTCGAATATCTTTGGTTAATTGCGAAACATACAAGTTTCATTCCTTTGAGCATGTTTGATTAAATACGACAGAGTTTTCTTTTTTCTTTATTTTTATGTTGATTTCCCGATCTGTCGAGCATTTTCTTCCCGTTTCAGTTGGTAAGTTGTGTATTAGATTGCCGAGTGATGTGTTTTAGTCGTTTTCCTCGAGCGCTTTCGATCCTTGATCGTCATTAGGAGCAATGTTGTTGTTGTAAAACCTACAACTTGCCAACTGAAACGAGAACAAATGTTCGTAAGATCGAGAAAATCAACACGAAAATACAGAAAAAAGAAAACTCTGTCGTATTTAATCAAACATGCCTTGATAAAGACTTGCTGCCAAAATATACATACACACTCGTGAAATGAGAAAATACCGTAGAGGTTTTTCCATAATCTCAAAAGACAAAACAAATTTGTAATATTTCATTTTATCCCTAAATACTTCATTTAAGCGACAATAATAAAATCAAGAGTATGCTTGGTAAAGTCTGCAAAGTATTGAAAATAAAAAGATAAATAAAATGAAAATAAAATGTCGTGTTCTTTGCAACTTGCCCCAGCGAAGAGCAACTTTGACCTTCAGGTCATACAACTCGGCGGTTAGAATGAATCAAAACTGACACATTTTATGAGTAACAAAATTTATAGCATAAACAATGAGAGTGTCATTTTCTAGGATAAATGAGAGTCCAGAATGAACGCAATTAAAAATGTTGATTGCGATATTTAAATATATTTTAATTGAAATACATGGGCATTCTGGAATATGTATATGACGTCACTCTCAAGAATTATCGTCTTTATTCGAAAGCGGTGAAAGGATTACCTACTTCTTTTTACCATTGGGTGGGTTGCCGATAGATCCGAATCAAGCAATTTTTGCATGTACTCGTATAGTGCCCTTGTTGGTAATTAACAAACCTTACACTAAGCTGAACCCGGTGTTACATCCAGCCCTTGTGAGGAGATCGATCAATCTGAGTAGTATTAGAATGATTGACTTAAATATCCATGCTAGTCGTTATGACTGAACAAACAAGTGAGCTACTAACAGCAAAGAGGATTTTTAACACCATGTTTTTTTGTTTTTGTTTTTTTGTTTTTTTTTAATTTTCGCGGTGGTAAACTAATATGATTGGAGACAATGACTGTTCTATAAGAAAGCAACCCTAAGAAAGAAAAGAGATCATCCCCCACTAGATTGCGAAGTTGATTTTATACTTTCTAAAAGCAAGAAAAAGTGCACTGAGCAGCAACTCCCGAGATGTGGCAGCAATACTCCAAAGTAGATAGTATCTATCCCTTATAAACATAGAGGTTTATGTCAGAGGTCAAGTACTTTCTGGAGCGCTAAAATTAACCAACCATTTCTCCAGCAACCCAAGCAACAAATTTGATATAGTTTTTTAAGTCTTCACAATTGTTTTCATGAGTGATAACATATTGGACACCGAAAACTTCTCTTTCATATCAATATTTTAGCACCTCATACAATCTGTTGTAACGTGGCTCGAACACGTGACTACAGTTCACGTATATTTAAAGATTGGAATCAGTTGAAGCTTCGAGTTGTAATGCGAACACTCGGCGATTTATTGCCAACTCGCTTATCAGTTGTTGCTACTCGGCACGGACTTCTATTATTGTACCTAGCCGAATAAATCTATTTCATATTTTTATATCTGTGTATTGTTTTCCATTCGATGATCAAACGAAATTATTCATACATAAATCTTTAAATAAATATACCCTATCAGGACTGAAATGCCATGTTATGTACATATGTCGAAATCCTAAATTAGTAAGAGTATTAGTGGGACCTGTGGAAATTCCACAGCGGACTCTTTCATATGTAATATATTGATGTTGGCATTCTGTAGATGTTCAGCGTAAATGGACACGCCTTGATATTATTGTAGCTTTTTTAGTAAACTGCAAAAGTATTTATCTAAGCTAGCAGGAACGCCCGGCGTAGCCCGGTCGTAAAATACGCTTAAATATGATATTTTAATTCATGAAGATTTCGTATATATTATTATAGCGTCAATTTTCTGTTATTACTCCCATAGTTTTCTCCATTCTTCAACTGAAAACCATTTCAGTTTCATTAACCATTATAATCGAGTGGATTTTCGGCTTGATAAGTCGTGACTCAATAGTAACAATAAACGACGCACACATAATTGCTCCCGCTTGCACAAACATATTCATATTGAATTTCTCGTCTCTCTCTCACACACACACACACACGCATGCAACTACATTGTGGCTTATGCAATTATATAAACAGTGCATACGACCCGAATTTTGGAAATCATCACAAGAAATTGAAAAGAATTGTTCTCAGATGCTTTGTCGGTTGACAGTTAAGAGAGGACAACATTAAAGAAGAAATCCATGCGTGTCACTTTGCATAATAGTTTATGTAATCGTACTTGTCATCAAACATTGCTTACTTAATAGGTTGAAGGTCATGTGTGTGCAAATATATGTTTGTATTTAAATGTATTTGCTATGGGAACCTTTATATCTCTGATACAATACCATGTGCATGATTTGTTCTCTATCTATCTATCTATCTATCTATCTATCGCTCTTTCTTTGTATTTATCTATTTCAGGTCCCACCTTGCCAGACTTTCAGAAAAACACTCAACTAGCTACAACCACTATACACGATTTCTCCAACTTTCTATCTGTGCCTAAATCTAAACGCAGACTTCATAAACAAAGCTTCTTTCTTAGAAATACCCGCACGTGGAACACTGCTCTGCTGGTCTACTTCCCGGTTGAATATAACATAGTGACCTTCAAATCCAATGTAAACAAGTTCTTGTTGAGCCATTCTTCAAAATAATCAAATTCTATCCAATTTACACCATTAACGATTACTACACAATCACCTGACATTCATTAACCCATTGTCCTCGAATGGCTTTCTGACCTTGATAAGTGGTGACTCCCAGGTAAAAACAAATGCATCCGAGTTAACAGGACTGCATGTATATACAATTAATAAGCTCTCATGGATAATCAACGAGGAAAGTATTGGTCATTAAAGGGATGATCGTCCATTGATGTTTCATAACAAATTTAGTAGAAGATAAGAAAGGAATAATACATTTTTTTTTGAAATATTACGCTTTGACATATGAATATAGATTAATTCATATGAATATAGATTAATTCAACATAAGTTATGTTTTTAGATATAACCTTCAATTTAAGCAATGAACACATACAAGCCTTAGAGAAAACCAAAGAATACATTAAGAAACATTCTTACAGCCCGCCTACATTTCTAAACAAAAATACGTATAAGCTAATCACCAAACGACAACAATATAAATATATCGAAGCAACCAAGGAAACGTATGCAAACGCTTAATAAAAAGTCGGATATGATGATAAAATAAATAACTTTGATCTTCACTCTGTAGTCTGCTAAGATTACAGAATCTACAATTTATCAATTTATTTAATTCTTTTTAATTATTATGACATCTGGTTTCCTTGCTTGAAAGAGTTTATCTGTTTATATTTACATGTCCCAAAAATGCTATGGATTTCGTTTTCTAGTTTTTTCTCCGTGTTTTGGCTCCACTATTTGTCCGCATGTTCGAATTATAGTCGTTTGCAAAGTTTCCAGTGTACTGCTTTCTCCACGTAGTCTTATTTGTTCTTGTATTATTTTTGGACTAGTTTGTTGCATTTACTTATCATGTAGTGTATTGTTTCGTCTACTTTGTCCATAGAGTCTATATTTACTGTTTTCCGTGTTTTATCTATTTGAGCCTTATTGTAGTTAATTTTAATCGCGGTGTTCTGTACAGTTGTCAGTAGAGATTCTACTTTTCTCTTCATGTGTCCTTTAGCCATACCCAAGTGTTTTCGTAATTCTTTTCTCTTTTCATTCTTATAGATCGATCATGTAGCTCTTTGTCTTTCATTTTATTTTCATTTTTGTTGCAATATTTTTTTTAGAGATAATGGGGATATGATCCCGTACAGTCGGGAGATTCAATTTATAAACGATGCTGCTAGGAACTGACGAATCAAATTAATTCACGTTCTCTTACCAACCAATCAGAAACCAGAATTGCTCCATAAAAATTAAACCATTTCTGTAGCAACTTCGCATATGTTTTCTTCGTGTCAACACGGGAAGAATCTTTTGTTCTGTCGCTTCCAACTCAAAAACTGCTTACTGAGAACCAGTTACCTCCAGGACATATGTAGAACAACTAACCATTCGGAAACTGTTCTGTCTACTGAGAACCACTCACCTCCAGGACTTGTATAGAACATCTAACCATTGGAAACTGTTCTGAAACTAAACATGGCTTACAACTCATAATTTTTGTTTCTAGTTTCATAGTTTTCTCTATTTTTAATATTGACAGTGTCTCTCACTGCAATGATCAATCTTCCTGTGTTTCGAGTTATGCACTTTTCCGAGTCTTTTCTGTGTCTCCCACATAATCTTCTACACTTATCAATCCTATTTCCCCTTTCGTTATTTTCTCACGTACCGCCAGTCAGTATCATCTTTCGTGTGTAATGCATTGTGCATGGTCATTAGTTTCATTGTCTCCTGACCAAGATGCCTAAGTTTTTATTTAGTCTAGACCATAGTATTTTAGTAATAATACTTAAACTTAGGAACTCCAGCGTCTTGTGACGCATGAGACAGTCAAAGTATGCTATTGTTTTTTTATTTGAAGCCAGATCCATAGCGTTCCTCCAGCTTCTTACTGTTGCGATCAAATCTCTCGAGTGTCTGTTTCTAGTTCATTTTTAGTTATCCTCTTTTTTATCAGGAATCCATTGGAGCGCTTGGCTGGTAACTCTCTCTGGACTAATCTTAGGATATGTATGAAACAAACAATGTAGTTCGCAGATTATTAACGATACTACCTGTTCATTACTGCAGTCTCTTATTTATTGTTTAGTAGTTAGATCGCTCTATTTGATCCTTAGAATCTTTCTAAGCCACTTGGAATTAAGCGCATCTAATTTCTTCTCTTGGTTAATTTGGAGATGTCAAGTCTCACTTCCATATATCAGTCTCCTGTGTGTCATGAGTAAGTTGCTGGAATATGTGATAAATAGAAAAGTGGTAAACCACCTTAGCAGAAATGACCTACTCAGTGATACGCAATATGGCTTCCGTTCTGTTAGTTATACAGATGATGTGCTAACTGTTATATATCACAGGGTTAGTTAATCTCTCGACAAAGGTCTCGTTTCTAGAGCAATAGCTCTTGACATATCAAAGCCTTTTGATAGGGTATGGCATGAAGGTATACTTCTACAGAATAGCTGGAAATGTTATCTCAATTATCAAATCCTTTCTCTCTGATAGGCTTATATGAGTAGTCGACGAAGGGCAGAAATCAAAAGTTCATGGTATCAATGCTGGCGTTCCCCAGGATTCTATCCTTGATTCAACTCTCTTCCTGATGTTCATCAATGATTTCCCGAATTATATTTTTAGATCATTCGTAGGTATTTACGCAGACGGCACCACAATCTTTGGCAATACTTCAAAGGCCGTCAATGACCAAGATATTTCTGATTTTCTCTCTTCTGATCTTGAGCATGTGGTGCAATGAGGGGGAAAAGTGGCTGGTTAATTTTATGACATCTAAAACTAAGCTTCTCTCTTTTCATCATAATCGCTCTGACCCCTATCTGGTTCCAATTCAAATGAGAATGGCCCTCGTCTTGAGGAAGCACCATGTCTTGACAAGCTTCTGCCACTGACCTTCATTTCTCATCTGAAATGGAACACATCTGTTGCCAAGATTACTGGGGAAAATGGTTGGATTATTCTACCGCTCCAGTAGATATCTCACTGCCGATGCAATTCTCTATTGTATAAGAGCTAAATACGTCCTAAAATGGAATACTGTCGTCACATCTGGGAAGGAGCTGCTCGGCGCGCCCTATCTTACCTTGATAGAGTTCAAAACCGGCTTCGAAACCTAGTGGGCGATGCTCTTTTCTTTTTCATGCAACCTCTTTCCCACAGACGAGACGTTGCGAGCCTGTCTCTGCTCTATCGTTATTTTCATGGCAAGTGTCCGTCTGGGCTTCAATCTATGGTCCCCCTTGCCAAACTTTCACAAACAAAACACTCGACTAGCTATAACCACTACTAAAAATTTCCTTCACTCTCTATTTGTATCTAAATGTAAACGCAGATTCCATGAAGAAAACATCTTTCTAGAACTACCCATATGTAAAATACTATTTCATTGGCCTGCTTCCTGGTTGATTACAGTATGATAGCCTTCAAGTCTAATTTAAGCAGATTCTTGTTGAGCCGCCCCCTTAAATAATCCGAATTCTATCAAATCTACACTATTAACGATTACTAAATTATCACATTAAATTCATTACCCCTTATCTTGGAGTAATTTGACCCTTGATAAATTGTGACTCTCTTGTAAAAAAAAAAACGTGTGGACCAGACATTGCTGTTATAAAATCTTAATTTAGTTTTATTATTATTTATTTATCAATTTAGCTTTAATTTTCCATATCTTGGAAAACTTACTGAATGTTCTTCACTCCTTACCTATCCTATACTTAAATGTTGCCGAGGTCTTATTTATCCTGTACCTCAACTAGTAATTCACACTGCCTTCCTTGTTTATGGAGATTCCTAAGTAGGTGAAGTTGTCAATGTGACCATTTCTTTTTGATGAAGAAGTTTGTAGGTGGCTGATGTGCCTCAGAGAGTAATTTTGCTTTATTAGTATTGATGTAGAAATCAATACTCCCTGCTTAAGCTTGGACCTTGTATGGCAGCCATATTGACTGCTAGTACAGAAATATCGTCGATAAAGTTTAGATCAAAAAGTTTGTTTATTTTCTCATTTTATACCTTCTTACTTGGTTTCCTTTTTTCAATAGCTATGACAAAGAGTAATGGCGAAGGCAAACATCCTTTACTGACTCCAGTGATCCACTCAAACCAGTCGCTGAAACCACCTTCTGTTTGCATGCAAGATTTGAAGTTTACATAAATTTGCTTTGTTGCAGTAATGGCTTTTCCGGTAAGCAATCGCGCAATATGTTTTAGAGTGATGGTCGATGAATGTTGTCAAATGCCTTGGAAAAATCTATATACTTGATGGCAAGAGGCGTTTAGCAATTTGACATGTTTCACAATTATACAGCGTAAAGTGAAGTTTTGTTCTGTATAAAAATGTTTTGGCCGAAATTTGGCTTGTTGTTCACGTAACTCTTCAGAGTCATTTGAATATAAAGATTTCTTGGTATTGAGAAATAGTTCACCCCGTCTAGTTGTCGCAATTGACAATATTGTCTTTCTTGGAATCCATACAACCGTTCAGTTTTGCAAATTTTCCAATCTTCTGGAACTTCATCTTTGTTTCACATTACATAATGCTATCACCTTCTAGCATAAGCATTTCTACAGAAATTCTGTTCATCCTTGGTAACTTATTTCGTTTTAAGGTTTTGATGGCTAAACAGACACCATCCTCTGTAAATTCGTTGATGTTATAGAAGATTGAAGGGCCCCTTAGTGACTGCTTCGGTAGGTGGCTTCGGTTTGTTCTATACTTCCCTGAAGTGTTCGGTCATTTGGCCAACTTGTCTTATCATTTTGAGAACAATGTTCCATCTTTTGTTTTTATAAAACCTGATTTCACTCTGGAATTTTCCTGTGGTCTTTTCGGCAATTTAGTACACAGTTCTCATATTATTGCGTATTGCAAGTATCTCGATCTCCTCTGGCATATTCTCAAGCCATTCTCGTTTGTCCTTTTTAGCGATAAATTTTACTTTCTTTAAGATTGAAAGCATTTTTTTTAAGTGAAAAGTATTTTTACAGTAAGAAGATGGGGACTATGTATTGTCCTTGGTTGTCTGGTTGTTTTACGACATATTAACCTGTTTCTTTTAATCTGTACGTCCATGATGGATATCTGTCGTGGCTCTGGAGAGGTCACTAAGGAAAACACGAACACGTAGATGAGTTAGAAAAGGTAAAATATATTGAAACAAAAAAGCAGCCTATACCAAGAGCAAAATGGCGGACTACGAAAATCCACTGACTACATCGAGTGTCGTAACTCTCAGTTAATTCAAACAGTCTGGAAGAGCTACCTTTTGTGCATTGGTGTTTTCTCTACTAGATATTTAAATTGTTGGTAGAAACTATCCTTTTCATTGTCATATTGATCACTAATGAGAGCATAGCATTACGAAATGAGAAGTGGTTAATCTTGCTGTTATCATGCATTCATTATTAGATGTCCATTTCTCAAAGGAACTGTTTAAATTTTTATCCGTGATGATTGTAACTCCAGCTTGACGAATCCGATCCTGTCGATCTGAGAATACGATGATCATGTTCCCACGTATAAACATCCCAGAATCATTCCATTGAAGTTCGTTTAGATCAAAGGTGGTTCAATTTTAATTCACAATTTCCTTGAGAAGCTTACCAGTTCCAATAACCAATACGTGCGATTGCTTTTGCAAGAAGAATTCTGGCTTTTGAGATACCAACTTTCTCATCGAGGCTTTCATCGACATTCGTCCTATGAACATTGGCTATATATAGCAAACATTATTAAATACAACAGAGATACCTTGCTTAATGGTTCTTTTTTTCATTTTTTCGATCTTTCGTAAGATTTTTTTAACTTCAAGATGGAAGGTATTTACAAATGTTCCATGGTTCACACGAGCGCTTTCGATTCTTTCTTGAATCATCATCAGGTGGAGATAATATATATATATATATATATATATATATATATATATATATATATATATATATATATATATATCAGAGGTAATGTGGAAAGAAAATTTTCATATCCTTTTCTTCAAATTCTCTTGCTACATGACTTCTGATTAATTAATTATTTTGACTTTCACTTTCCATATCTCACTGATTTAGCAAATAGGGTACATCCCTTTATAAATATTTGCTAATATTTTCTCCTCTGATGAGATGGTAGACATCGAAACTCTATAGGTGAAGGAGATAAAATTTCTAAAGTATTCTTTGTCTTGCTTAGAATAATAAAAATATTTGATATGAAACTCGAACATTTCATTTCAAAAAGGGTTATTTTTGTAATTCATTAAATCACTACAATTAATTTATTTTCTCTAGCTTGCATATCGAGCAATTCTTATTTTGATGGGATAATACTTATAGAATATTACTGCCAGTAATATTTTGTAAATCTTATAATCACAGGTTTTCATGCCAACTGATTGCTAAATAAAATTATTCTGAAGTATATATATATATATATATATATATATATATATATATATATATATATATATATATATATATATATATATATATATATATATATATATACATATATATATATGAGCCTTCACTGTCGTACAGACGGTCGGGTTTCAATCCTGGCTTGAGGTAGTTGTCAGTCTAGCCGCACTGATGAGCTGTGAAACAGCGAAACAGTAATGTATGTGGATGACTATATATATATATATATATATATATATATATATATATATATATATATATATATATATATAATACTTTATTTATTGTTATGTTTCTCTGTGTGTGTCTGTGCGTAGAACGAAAGAATATAAAATGAAACCCCTTCATTCATAATAAGCGTGAAAGTTCAATGAATTTTCCCGTTGGAAATCGCAAGGAATGTCATCTTATTGTTATAATCGCTTATTGTTATTTCTCTTTTATTCGGCATTGATGAACAGCACTCCATCCTTTGGAATAGGTTTGTAAATCAAGTGTTATATTTCATTACGTCTTTTCATGGTCGATTTTGTATCGGATATTTATTTATCCTACGCGTGCATACACAACAAACACATACGTTAAAAGCACAATACAATAAACAAATAAACACCTACATACACAGAGATATATGTGTATGTATATCGGTCAGATATTTGTAAAATAACTTTTTTTTAATATCTGTTCTTCAGATGCTGCACTTCAGTTTCTTGTTCTCTGTCGGTGGAGGAGAAATCCTTCACGACTGAGACAATTTTTATTTTTGTTCCTTTTCTCCACATTAAAAAACGACCCTGGTGTCTAACTCTGTCCCGTGGGGAGGCATTGTAAATGGGAACTTTTTTTTTTAATATTATATATACACACATATGTATGTGACAATATACAAACAGTTATTTGGCAGAGATTTGATCGATTCCTGACAAAAAATGGTACTTATATAGTTTAATCAAGACATTAAAAATGAAAATATTGAGAAAACGTTATATTGTACGTAGTCACTATTGAATGAAGTTCTCAGGAAAATAAATTCACTTAATTTGATCAAGTAGTTTTGTTTTTTTTTTTTGTAGAGGAAAATCAAATTTTAATGAGATCGATATATCGTCGCTATTTATCTGTTTACGGACAAGAGCAGTGGGAGGGTCTTTAAACGAAAAATTGATTAACAAAGGACAAAATGAAAAAAGGATCTTAAAAAGGGGGCACAGAAACTCTGTAAAATAAGTGAAAAAAGCTAAAATATTTATATAAGTATTTTTTTCTGCTCATGTTTCAAAATAATTTCGTCAAATTTTGACAAACTTTAATTTAAGTGATTGAAGTTATCTCCCACTTGCGTTCCCTTCTCCTAAGCGAAAAGAAAAAGATGGCCGCTACCCGATCAATCTCATTAAAATTTGATTTTCCTCGGTAAAAAAAAAAAACTGCCTGATCAAATTAAGTGATTTTTTTTGTATGAAAACTTTATTCCATAACGAGTACGTACAATATAATTTTTGTTTTCAATATTTTCATTTTTTAATGTCTTGATTACGCTGTACAAGTTCCAAAAATTGTTTGTAAAATTAAAAACATATAAGTTTACTGAAATAATAACACAACCCTGAATAAAACAAATACACTTAAAAATCATAAACATGATGCTTACATCCATAAGTTTGACTTCCCATCTGATTCAGATATCGAGATATTAGTACAAAACATTTTAGATAGAGTAATTCCTATAATAAAATTTAAAATAAAAAATCCGTCTTCATTTACTCACATAATAGGTTAGCTTTTTTTTTTTTTTTCAAATTACAGCAAAAACAGAGACTTCTACATTTTATAATTTTCTAATTATAATTTTATCATTATAATTATAATTTTATTATGATTATTATTGTATAATATGGGGATGTTTGTAGTGCCATGTCGCGCATGGAAAGGGACCCTGCACTCATCACCGGTGGGCTATCCTGAGGCCACAACCCTAGTAGATGGAGGGACAGCTGATGATCTGCCTGTGTTGCATGTCTTGTATTCTGCATAACCACTTGCTCAGCACCCCTTACCTAAACTGAAACTCTTAAAAATAAAAATGACAGTACATTAAAAAATTAAGCTAAAACCAGGCCAAAACTCAAACAAAAACAACATGCTTTCTTCCTTGAGGCTCGCATTTACGAACATCCGTGTGCTTAGAACTAATTTTATCGATGTTGAAGCATTTCTCTTAACAAACACCCCGGATATCTTAGCACTAAGTGAGACTAACCTACACTCCTCCATCCCCTCTAACTACTTTAACATGTCTGGATAACTCCCACTCTGGCGTAAGGACTCTGACAGACATATGCATAGCTTGGAGTCTACACTCGAAACACCCTCCCCTTGACTAGAGAAACTAAACTAGAAACGGACGATCAATCCTTTATGTGCTTTAGACTTAACATGCAACATAACATTAGCTACTTTTATTTTCTCTACCGCTCTCCCTCGACTCAGGACTGTACCCTAATAAACAAAGTCTCTGACAAAATAGATACAGCACTTTCCCTCGACGCTAGCGCACAAGTGTATGTATTTGGTGACTTCAATGCCCACCACAGCAACTGGCTTGGCTTTTCTACTTACGCAGACGCAGCTGGTACCACAACACGTAACTTCTCTATATCTCATTCCCTATCACAAATGGTTACGTTTCCAACCCGTTTCTAAGACCAGCAAGAACAACATGCATCACTTCTAGATCTGTTTCTGACAACAGTTCCCGATGACTGTGTAACGAATGTCCACAGCCCTCTTGGGAATGCCGATCATGCAGTGGTAATGATTGACATCGCCCAAAACTCTAGAGCCAAAACTGAAGAGCCACTGCTCAAAACGATATATTATAAAACGGTTGACTAGGAAGCCATCAGGGACGCTCAATGGCAAAAATATCTTTTCACTTCCTGCTGAACAGTGCGCAAATGAGACCACTGAATGGTTCAAAGCGGCAATTGAAGCACATGTTCCCACGCGCAAATTCTATAGCAAGCCCCACTCTCCCCAATGGTTCACTTCAAATTGTGTAGCTGCCATAGCGCAAAGGCAGCATGCGTACCGCAAATTTAACCGACATAAGTCAAGTTCAAACAGACAGAAATACATAGAAGCCAGAAATAATTGTAAGAAAGAAATAGCGACAGCTCAGAGAGAATTTACTGAAACCACCAAAAAACGCATCGAAGCACAGAAATTAGGAACCCGAGACTTCTGGAAAATCTACAACATTGTAGTAAATAATGGGCAATCAAAAATTCCCCCACCAACCAACAATCACGAGGTTGTTTGCTCAGCAACTGAGAAGGCTAACATACTTGCCAGACGGTTTGCCTCAAACTCCACACTGGACTCTGCTAACCACCCCCCTCACTGACTTTCCTTTGCAGACAGACGCCAAACTAGACGATCTGAAAATCACCCCTGCTAAGGTGCATGCTATCATAAGAAAGCTGTACACTGAAAAACCATGTGGACCTGACCTCATCCCGGCTGTGCTATTGAAAAAGTACGCCGCAGAAGTAGCTCCAGTTCTCTCCAAACTTTACAACAAATGCCTTAACGAATCTTGCTTTCCTGCCTGCTGGAAAACTGCTTCTGTAGTGCCAGTTTTCAAGTATTCTGGTGAAAGAACTGACCCATTAAATTATCGCCCCATTAGCCTCCTCCCACTTTTCGACAAAATATTTGAGACCATAATTAACCAGGCTCTAGTCCATCACCTTTAACGGTGAGTGCTCTGACGAACTGCAAGCACTTGTGCCCCCTCGACGCAAATACCCCCGACAACCCCGACAAGCAGGTACATCTCATCCTTTCACAGTAGAGATCCCTAGATGCAAGCGAGCCTTCTACTCCATTAGTTTTTTTTCCCAGAACAGCCAGACTTTGGAATTCCCTTCCACGTCCCTGCTTCCCCGACTATACTGACATGCAGAAGTTCAACGTGAACCGACATCTTGCTGCCCAACTTCCTACACAGTACCCCTGATGCTTATGCTCCTGATAGTAGCCCCCTACAACGAAGTGGCAATGTGCTTTGTTTGGGGTTAAAATGTAATTTAAAAAATTCTAATTTTATTATTATAATTCTAATTTTATTATTATAATTATAATTTTATTATTATAATTATTATTTTATAATTTTATAATTATAATTTTATTATAATTATAATTTTCGAATTTTCGAATTACAATTTTATTATAACAATTATAATTTAATTATTATAATTATAATTTTATAATTTTTTAATTATAATATTATTATCATAATTATAATTTTATTATTATAATTATAATTTTATAATTATAATTTTATTATTATAATTATAATTTTATAATTTTTTAATTATAATTTTATTATTATAATTATAATTTTATAATTTTATAATTTTAATTATAATTATATAATTTTATAATTATAATTTTATTATTATAATTATAATTTTATAATTTTATAATTATAATTTTATTATTATATTATAATTTTATTATTATAATTTTGTAATTTTATAATTATAATTTATTATTATAATTATTATTTTATAATTATAATTTTGTTATTATAATTTTATTATTATAATTATAATTTTGTTATTATAATTATAATTTTATTATTCTCTAATTATAATTTTATAATTTTCTAATTATAATTTTTTATTTTCTAATTATAATTTCATTATTTTCTAAATATAATTTTCTAATTATAATTTTATTATTATAATTATATATTTATAATTTTATAATTATAATTTAAAATTTTTTAGCATTGTCTTATATTATCAATTCTAATATGGATATTGTTCAGATAGAAATTGATTACATTTCTCTTGCTGAAATGGTTTTTCTTACTGAACTACACCAGACACATAAAAAAATTCACACTTTTATAGGTCCGTTTGATTTTTCAAAAGCTTACTAACCTGGTCAGACTGTTTTGACGGAAGAAAATTAATTTTCTGATATCCGAACTAATGCGAGGCTTATCATAAAAAGACGATGCATTTTTACCACAAGATCATGTGACTGAATATATTGTTCACCAATAAATAACAACCGTAGACAGTGGCCTCAGATCTCCCCCTAACCCTAACCCTAGAAAATAGTTTCTTTTCGAGAGACTATAATCTCAACTTATTATTCGTAAGTGTTCAAACCACTCACATTCTATAATTAAATCTAGTTTGCTTCCGTATCTAACACAATCTGTCTTCATTCACCGAATAATTTTTTTTCTGGCATATGAAATTCTATAATAATACTCTTGCTAATTTTGGTTATGTAAGAAAATTTAGGTTCTTAAAAGAAAATAATAAAATAAAGTTGCCTTAAATAAAAATATAAATTAGAAAGTCTCTTTGGACAAAAGTAAAGATCCTCAATTAATTAACTAAAATAATCGTTTCTCAACAGTTAATTATACTCTAAATGGTATATGTTCTAAAATAAATAAAAATATTAAGAAGAATAGACACAACGTATTTCAATCTTTCTCTCTTCAATAATATTCAAAAAACAACATACCTAAAGAACTTTTTAAAATCATTGATAATAATTATAAAAGTCCTACATAAATACAGTAAACTCATATTACCAGAAATAATATTAACCTGTCATACTTAAATGTATCGAATTAAAATCAATGTGTTTTAAATTCGTAAAATCCAACAAGATGATAATCAAACCTACTATCAAAAAGTCAATCGCTGTAACTGCATTGATAAAAACAAATGCCCTATAGATAATATTTTTTTTGTTTCATTTTTCCTTAGTCGAAGTTCTAAAAAATCAACAGGCCCTTTCCTAGGGAGTAACCCTTGATCTCTATACAAGATACATTGATATTCGAATATTCCATTAACTCTCCTTCCAGTTAAGAATATTAAATTAAGAATATTAATTTCCTCTCCCTAATCAATTATTTAAATATGTTATAGGTATCTTCGAAAAAAAAATGTACCAAAACAAACAAAATTAAGTAATATCATTGCCTGGACAGCCCCGTCGGCATTTCCCGGTCGAGGCGCCTCAGATAGTTATCAATAAACTACCCCCTCCCCTAAAAGTGGAGGAAAAGCCTTAATAAGTGGGCCTTCTAGTATTACCCAGGACAATACCTCAACCCATTCGATGAAATATAACCTAAATGGCCCAGTTTCTGCTGGATTAATTATCGAGAACGGATCCTCGACTGGATAATACCATTCAAGCGTTTATAATCTCATTTTTATATAGTGTCTGGTAGAGTTCATTTAGAAGCGAGTGAGGTAGTTCAGCATCACACCATAATTATATTTGATATTCTATAAAAAGGGGTGGGGGTCATTTCCGTTTAATTATCGCCACTAATGAAAATCTTGTTACTTTTCTACCCATAATCCTCATTATGGCTAACCCTAGATCCTCAGTGAAGAAGGTAATGTCTGGGAGTATAGTTTCATGACAACAGAACATATACAATACTGGCCCTTCAAAGGCGGCTGTAATGCCTGAGACAATGTGTTCATGTCGACCGAACATATACTACACTGTCTCCCCAAAGAAGGAGGAGGTACTGCTTTAGAGGTTGCTATCATTACGAACAGATGCTATGGTAGAATATCAGGTTACGAACATTAAACGAAAGACCCCACACAAGTATAATTTATGAAGAGGGTGCTATACTTCTGCGTTTTACGGTTCGGTTAAGAATTGACATCTATAATATAAATCTCACCAGTCTGTTTTAATGTATGCATGTATGTATGTATGTATGTATGTATGTATGTATGTATTGCAAAAACTTTCGACAGAGGCGATAGATCCTGACAAGATCGGTATCATTTTGAAGCTCGACTTCTCGGACGACAAATATCGAAAAAATGGCCCAAAACATTAATTCCTCCACCCTAAACTTAACCGTTATGTACAAGGAGGGGTCGATTTTTTTCCGCCGACGTTTTAGCAAGTCAACGTCACGGTTGGATTGACTTCGGTTAATTTCAACGCTTTTAACTTCCGGTCGGATCATGGAAACATCGGCTAATACGTCAGATTTTCTTTCACTTTCTTTTTCGCCTTCGCGGCACGAGTTCGAGCCTGTTTGCCTACTATCACTTTTTTGTTGTTGTTCAACACACACCTCCAAACACCCGAGCAACACCGGGCACCCAGGATAGTTTGGGTTAAAAAAAGAAAACAACGGAGGGAGGAAAACGAAAGAACAAAAGAAAACGTTAATAAAAATAATAAAGAAATGGAAGATTAAGCAGAAGAAATTTAAAAAAGGAAGGAAAAATAAGGTGCGACGACTAACAGAAATACACACACACACACACACACACACACACACACAGCAACGAGCGAGTTGTATACTTTGCGTAAAATCCACTGTGAATTTAAATCAAGTCAAATAAAATCGAATCTACAATAGCAAGTTATGCCATACTGTGATTCATTGACAGTTTCGAAGCAAAGAAAAGCTAACACATGTTTTCTATACTTGTAAAAAAATTAAGTAGTAAAAACAATGACAGGAAAGAAATCTCTTTTTAAACTTATTTAGAACGAAACATATGCTGCCTTTAGTCCATTTTTCTAAGAAATTCCTTACCACGCAAAAGGATTCGACGACATTCAGCAGTTTCAACAACGGCGTCAGCAACACACACATGACGTCAATGAATCATTACTTTAACCAACTCGTAGGAGAAAAATACTGTACTGACCGCATTCATACGATCAGAACTCCTCGAGTTTATTTTAACCGAAATATTCTCAACTCAACTCGTTCGATTTATATGAACATATAAATCGCCCATTGTGTTACGTTCTAATGCTAGTGAACCTATTTTAATTCGTATGAATTGCGTTATTAAGATACTTAATACGCGTTGATCCCACAGGGCGAGAAAAGGAATAGAGAAAGAGAGAAAGGGGCAGTAAAAACAGAAAATGAATAAAAATTAAAAAAAAACGTGAAAAGGATAAAAAGAAAGACAGAATGAAAGAAAAGTAAAAAGAAAAGAAAAAAGGAGAAAAAGTAGAGAGAAAAAAAAAGGAGAAAAGAGGGATAAGAAATGTAGAACAAGAGAAAGTTAGAAAAAATAGAAAATAACTCAGTCGTAAGACTGCATTTTTCTGTTTGACAACGTAAGGATGAACCAAAGGATATGTGGACCATAATTCTCTATATTTTATGAAGTATTCCCTAAGTTATGCCATAAAAATGTTGATATCCCCCCCAAAGGTATTTAACTGATCAGGCTGGAATTTTACATGGTGATTACTAGTGATGGGATGGTACCAATATTTTTTCCGATTCCAATACAAATACCGATTCTCTTTTACTTTTCAGATTCCGATAAAATTACCGATTTCGATTTTTTAAAAATTTCTTAATATATAATTGTTTTTCAATCTGGGGCGGGGGCAGATTACCGCAAAACTCATGTAATATGTGCATACATTTTCGCAAATGTAAAAAAAAAAACACTTGTTGATGATAATTAACAGATTTTAGTTTTACTTATAGTTTAACAAAAAAATCAATAAATATTTATTTTTCCATCCTTAATCGAAGCCGTGAAAAATTAAGTTTTAAATAAAAACAATCAACAACAAAAAAAAAAGAAAAAGAAAAATAATCATTTATGGCAGAAGAAAACAGACGCACATTTTTCCGATTCCGATACCGCCAAAAGTTCCAATTTTTTCAATTCCCGATTCCGATTCAGGTTAATCTTCCCAGTACTAGAGATTTCTATTATAAAAAAGCATTGGATTCATACGTCAATTTTGGAATAATCGGAAATTGAAATCTCAACAAAACTTCAAGTCTGAACCTTTTAATGTTACGGTCAAAGATCAAGGTCAATGTCATAATATACCGAACTTCATTGGCTATAGCATGGACTAAATAGCGAGTTCCTAGAACCGAAGTGCACTAGGTGTGTCAGAAACTTCGTGACAAATATTGAATAATTCGACCCCCTGTCTTTCGAAGCTTATAACTACTCGAAAAATGTAATTCAACCCCTATTTTTTTTTTCAATTAAAGGAGCAAGGACCAAGGTTTCATAAAAAAGAATACCAGCAACGTAGTTAAAAAAAAAGGTTTTAAACTTCGGACTTTACAGGTAAATTTAAAAAAAACTGCTCTTTCTTTTTTGTTTAAAATTTGAATATATTATTTATTGATCTTTTATCTTATATTTATGATATATAAAACTTTGGTACATAAATTAATTATTTAATTTTTAATAGACATTTCAAAATAGAGGGGGGCGTGAATTTAAAAAACGTTTGTCTAAAATATTATATTCAGTTTATTGGAAAGAGCATAAAATTTCATATTGACCCTGAAAATATCGTAAAAATAGAATCAATAGAAAAATTTTGATAGATTTTTAAAGTTTAAAAATGAAAAATACTGAACTCGTAAAATTCAATTAATTTCATTACTGTTTAAAAAAAAAAAAAAAAAAATAATATTTCTATTACTTTTTATACAACTTTAATAGTTTATTTTGGAAGTATAATCCATAAAGAAAATAATCAACCCACTTTTAAAAGAGAAATTACGAGTTTTTAATATTTTATTCGCAGTTTCGTGTTAGGGGTGTAAAAAATTCCTATAAAAATTCTGATACACCTAGAAGTGCACACCTCTTATAATTGCCTATTTAGTAATACTTTGCTATTGTTACATATTTCTATTATATATAAGACAACCGAATCCCAAAGATGATCTTCTACGGGGAACTGGAAAATGGAATCCGCAAGGTAGGAGGTCAGAAGCTTCGCTACAAAGATCTAACAAAGCGACACCTGAACGCGATGAACATTAGTGTTGAGAGTTGGGAGGAACAAGCCAAAGAAAGGAGTAGTTGGCAGAAGAGTCTCCACAAAGGGAAGGAAGAAATAGAGCCTTAGAGCTGGGACACTATCGACGACACAACCCCGGCACCCACATATGCGGTGCCTGTGACCGGACGTTTCACACAAAAAGAGGACTACGCCAACACCGAAGGATAAAGCACTGAGGCCCCCAGTTAGTTATCGTCAAGACTGACAGACTGCACGATGATGATATTATATATACCAAGGTGTATGTGATTGTACCCTTACATGTGTGTATCAACAAAAGCGTCTATCATGATCAACGTGTGTGCGAAGCGTCTAGCTTATGCAATGTGTGTGTGTGTGCGACACATATAATAAAACAGTTAATTAAAGTCAGTCTGTGTATCGCACAGGCAAAGAAGGTATCTCTCTCCGCTGTGTCATCTTCTCTTCTCATTATCCAAGTTCCTCTTTTATCGAAGGAAACCAACAACATTTTGATATACCTTTATTTACGTTTCGAAATTTGCGACGGCTTTTTCCCCCTACATTCTGCTATGGTCGCGTTTCTCCCAGATTCCAAACGCGGAGTCGATATCTTCCGTATCAACTTCCAACCCTCCCAGTCTGACTCTCAACTCTAAACTTAAACTACGTGTCTCTTCTAAACTATCTTATTACGTGATTAATACACGCAGCATAAGGATGAGGAGCGTGCAATAAGTAATGCCCCTGATCCACTTCATATAGCAGTAGAGCAACGAAACTTGGCACAGTTATTAGACTTTCTCTACATAGGAACCACCCAGAGTTATGCATTTCTCCCATCGTTTGATGCAGCTCTGGAGACCGTTTTTGTAGAACACCCCAAGTTGGTCCTCCAACCACGACGTGACTTCAGAAATCAAGGCTGCATCATCTGGGAAACGCTTTCCTTTCAAAAACAATTTCATGGCTGGGAAGAGGTGAAAGTCAGAGGGTGCAAGGCTAGGAGAGTAGGGAGGATGGGGAAGATTTCATAACCACACGCTCGTGCTTCTGATCTGGCGACATGCGAGTTGTGGACCGGAGTGTTGTCCTGCAGGAAGAGGGTACCTTTACTGATCTTGCCCCACCTCTTGATTTTGATAGCTTCCCTTAATTTACTCAAAGGTGAAGCATAATAGGCTCCTGTAATTGTGATACCCTTTGCCAGGAAATCTGTAATCACTACTCCGTCCTGGTCCTAGAAGACGGTCCGCATGACCTTGCCAGCGGAGGGCTGCACCCTTGCCTTCTTTGGAGGTGGTGAGTCCAAGTGCTTTCACTGCCTTGACTGAACTTTGGTCTCTGGATCATAGTGATGGACGCAGATTTCATCCTGTTTAATCCGTCTTTTGAAAAACTTTGACTCATCTTCTTGGCACATCTCCAAATTCATTCTCGAGCACTCGACGCGTTCTCGCTTCTGGAATGGTGTGAGCAACCTGGGAATCAATCTGGCAGACACCTTATACATATGCAAATGGTCATGAATGATAGTTTCCACAGACCCTGTACTAATCTTGACATCTTGGGCTATTTGGCGAATAGTAATGCGCCGATCTTCTAAAATAGCAGCCTCAACTTGACGAACAGATGCCTCATCAATGGTAAAAGGGGGCGACCAGGTCTGGGAGCTGTTTCTACAGACTTCCGGCCATGTTTGAATTCACGATGCCAGCGTTTTACAATATCATATGATGGGGCATTATCACTGTATGTTTCTTTCATTTCATCAAAATTCTCCTGTGGTGTGCGTCCTTTCAAATACAAAAACCAGATCACTGCTCGACATTTAACAGGCTCTATTTCACACCTGACTCTGTTCAAACACCTGTAAAACAGAAACCACACTTAGTTCAGAGCTGTAATTTGCCACATAACCCGTAGAGTTATAGATCATTGCATATGCAAAATTTCAGCTAGATCAGACAACTGGAAGTGAGTTAGGGGCATTACTTATTCCACGCCCCTCGTAATTCAGCTCCATTGTTTATGTTCTAACATTCAACACTAGCATTCTCGATACGTTTCGACCATAAATATTTTTATCTGTAAAAATACCCAATTCGCCTCCAAACATTCTATTTTCCTAACATCAACAACGATCATGATAACAATCGTTCAGGTTATTTGGCATCCCCCGGCAGTGCTCTATAAAATATTATGTTGTGTCGATGAGTTTTATTTTATTTTATTTTAAGTGTTCACAGATATTTTGTAACATAGCGCAGACGCGCGTCTGCAAATGCCTACGAAATGACGTTACTAGTAAAGAAAAAGATGATAAAAAGAAAAAAGTACACGTTAGAAATGACGATCACGTTAGAGACGTGGATGACATTCGAGAGCACGCTCGAGAAGGCGATCATATGAAGGGCGTCACAGCGGTAACGATAGAATGGAAAGTTTTTTTTTCTGCTTTGCGAATGAGGTTACAACGTCTTAGTTCCCAGACAACGTTACACTTTTAGTTGCATCTTAATTTGAGTAAGCTATTGAAGTCGGTCATCGTGTAAAACACCACGTATAACCTATTTTGAGTAAATTCATAGCATATGCACGAAATTCTTCTGGTAAGACAATCAAATTGGTTCTAAATAGCTCCGTTATTTTCTATGGGCGAATATTTATGTGTCTTTAACCTCTGAGTGACTCATAAGGATGGAATCCCCTTCAAAACCGTTGAGAGTCATACTATTATTGATACTAGATATCCCAAAAATTAAAAGGCTTCTACGTTAGATTGTTGCCGATATTTTGACCAAGTTCGGTGGTGTTTGGTCAAGCGATGTGAACGCTAGACTGTACACATACACACAAAGAAACTCAACGGAAATCATAGTATTCGTTTTGGGCGGAGGTAAATATGGATTAATAAAAAACAAGGAAGTGAGAAAGAGAGAAAAAAAAGCAAAGAAAAGGAGAAAGTGACAGGAAAGATAGAAAAAAGAAAGAAATAAAGAAGAAAAGGGAATAGACAAGAAAGTCTATTTATTAAATAACGCCGTTAAAAGTTGGCGGCAAAGAATCGAAAAAAAAAAAAAAAAAAAAAAGATGCCACACTTTTCGTAATAGCCGAACACGCATGCGCTTCAAACAAACTGGAAAAGGGAGAGAGAGAGAAAAAAAATTATAGAAATAAGTGTTTTGTGTGCTCTATGAATTAATATACGATGTATAGATATATAGATAAATAGATAGGATGAAAATATCTATTATTTATAAATACTATTAAAAAATAGAAAAGAAAATTGTTCAAACATTTTATTGGCTCCTCTATCCGACACAATATATAGCATAATCATATTGACATACTGGTTCTCATAAGCTCACGGAAGTTAAGCAACATTGAGCTTATTCAACACAAAATGGGTATTTATTTTTTTAATGCTAGGCGCTCTGTACGGAAAGATAGCGAAAATAATTATTGACTCTTATATACATCACAATAAAATATACGGTATAGTCATGCTGACATAGAATTCACATAAGATAATCGAAGTTAAGCAGCGCTGAGCTTGGTTAGAACCAAATGGGTGTCTATTTGGAAGAATAGCGCAAATAATTCGATCCGGACGATGTTTTCAAGTATTTTCATATAAACTATTTATCCACACATGTGGCAATATAACAGAACTTAATCATGTGACTATGATTTCCGGAGAAAGCATGGCTTTTTTGTTCTTTTTTACTGTTTTCATACAACTGACATCAATGCTACCTTACTCGGAGTATTGACTCCTATAATTGACGTTTCGGTTATCTATATAGGCACTTGATCTGTGTGTATGTGTGTGTGTGTGTGTGAGAGAGAGAGAGAGAAAGAGAGAGAGAGAGAGAGAGAGAGAGAGAGAGAGAGAGAGAGAGAGAGAGAGTTCCCTATGGCTAGGCCGATTTTTATGAAATTTCACGCAACTATACTTCATGTGCCTGGGTGTGTTCTTAGATAGGTTTTGTATCAGAATGCTTCTGATAAGTATCAAAAATTGTTAATCGATAATCGAAAAATCCAATTAAAGAAGGAACAATTTGATTTTCAACAAAGTTAACATCTTATAAAGTTTAACATCACAAGTGTATTTGTAGAAGGGTTGTAACTGTACAAGCAGAAAGGCCAGGCGTATAAAATCAACAATAGGTTCTTTGATAAGACAGGGGTGCGTTCGAAATGAATGTTTCCGTTTAGAACACAATTGAACCATGATACTTGATACTTTAATTCAAGCCACTGTATGGCAATATATATATATATATATATATATATATATAAAATCAACAGTAGAATCTCAACAGTGCAATATAGACTCTAATGTATCATCGACAAAGTCACTACGGGAAAGCACGTGACGTTTTCTCTCGGCGCATCGCAGTGGGTTCTCAACTAAAGCAGGCAATCAATCGATTCGATTGAAAAGTGGGCAATTTCACCGATTTTGATGACAATAAAAGTATAGCGTGCAACATTCGTTGATTCTCGCTCAATCCCGGGCAACTTCAGGTCTGCCTGCTAAAACTAAAGAAATGTGAGATGCCTTTTTATCTATTAGTAGTAAACGAAAACGTCGCATGAAAGGAAAATCAAAACCTCTTTCAACATAAAAAAGGATTTATTTAAAGAGAAGAAAGTTCAATGTATAAATGAAGAAAAGGAAAGCTCTTTAGACGTTGACAAGATAGATAGATAGATAGATAGATAGATACATACATACATACATACATACATGAATAGAAGAGAAAGAGAGAGAGAGAGAGAGAGAGAGAGAGAGAGAGAGAGAGAGAGAGAGAGAGACAGACAGACAGACAGACAGACAGAGAGGGAGGCAGGGAGGGATGTCCTTGTTGGTTTTAGGGTTCTCTCAACTTATCGATCGTGATTCCCAGAGTTTAAGGAAGTGTTTTAGGAGAAAAATGAAATTTATGTGCCCTGCAAACTGATTGGTCAGTGTATGACCAAATCACCCAGCAGGGACATTTATTCGCGAGAGAAAATAAGTGTTTATTTATGACTAGCGTCATATCACATAGACGGTTCATGCCATCTATTCTTTTGAACACGATGAGAAAGAGTGGTGGAATAAGCCTTCTAGAGCGAGAAAGAGGCTACTCTTATTACTATTAAAATTGACGAAACGTTAATAAATAAATAATTTCGAACAATGATCTATTTTAATGTTAGAATAGACCATATAGGGTCTGTAAAGCGTTACACTTTTACTGGTTGAGATCGGAGTGTAGAATCTTTTATGTCCTGTTCGACTTGGGGAATTTTTTATTTTTATCCCATCTAATGTGACCTGTTTTAGGTCGCTTGATACTAACCTCTCGTACTCCGATCAAAGTGTAGTAGGCCTATTTATTTTGATATTATAGGTAATATATTATTTCTTCTATTAGAGAATTAGAGATCCTTCTAGACTAAGGTAATTTTTATTTCTCTCCCAATCCAAAATAAAAGTTTGGGGGAGGTGGATTTCCTCCACATTGAAAAACGGATCTTATGTCTAACACTATGTTTGGGTGGAGAAATAAATAGGAACTACGTGTTTAACTTTCCCTTATTGGGGAAGTAAGTAATTTATATATATATATATATATATATATATATATATATATATATATATAATCCCCTTACCTCACCCTTTTTTTAACCAAGTAAGATCTGTGACTTATTTGTAGTTTCATTAAATACTTTTATATGCAAAATCCGATCCTGCATTTTGCTAATTCCTGCCCTCTGATGAGAAGGAGAGTATTTCTTCGAAACTCCGCGGATTAAGGACTATCCACTTATCTTGTGCTTCCTTTTTTAAAATTAAATATGTTTTTAACTCTTTTTCAAGATGTCTTTTAACATGTTTTATTAATCATTTGTTCATATTATAAGCTCTATTTCCTTTTCGGTTTTATTGAGCTTTTACATCTGGCTGAGTTTATTTTACTTGTAAATATTAACTCTTTAATATTTATAATATATTTTAAGTCTACCATTTTGATTACCTTGTTAAACTTACTGTAATTTATATATATATATATATATATATATATATATATATATATATATATATATATATATATATATATATATATATATATTATGGCAGTAGAGTTTAGTTTCCAAGAAGAACATCCAATGAAACAACATGTGTCTACTAAAAAGTGCTCAATGAGTAAACAGAGCAGGCATATTAAATTATTTATACACACATTGATGGCTACGTATGTGCATACATGTTTCTGTAATCACTCGTTACTGGAGAGATGACGTCTTCAGGTCAAGAATTACCCTTGAAAACTTGAGTTTTCAATAACCCTTGAAAACTTGAGTTTCAATTACCCTTGAAAACTTGAGTTTTCAATGGTAATTCTTGGTCTGAAGACGTGTTCTCCGCAGTAACAAGTGATTACAGAAACATGTATGCACATATGTAGCCATCAATGTGTGCATAAATAATTTAATATGCCTGCTCTGTTTACTCATTGAGCACTTTTTGGTAGACACATGTTGTTTAATTGGATGTACTTCTAGGAAACTAGACTCTACTGCCATATATATATATATATATATATATATATATATATATATATATATATATATATATATATATTACATTTTCACCCGAAACAAGGCACATTGCCACTTTGGTGTAGAGGGCTACTATCAGGGGTAACATCTACTGGAATACTATGTGGGGATTTTGTAAGCAAGATGTCTGTTTGAACTTCTGCACGTCAGTACAGTTAGGAAAGCAGGGACCTGGAATTCCATTCCAGAGTCTAGCGGTTCTGGGGAAGAAACTACTGGAGTAGAAAGATCTTTTACATTTAGGGATCTCTACTGTGTGGGAGGTGAGATTTAGCCACCTGTCGAGTTTGTCGAGGGTGTTTACGTCGTGGGAGCACAAGTGCTTGCAGTTCGTCAGAGCATTCACCGTTAAAACACTTGTAGAACAGGCAGAGGGATGCAACGTTTCGTCGATGGGACAGAGGCTGGAGCTTAGATGCAAGTTCAGGGCCTATCAGATCGGCGACTCTCTTTTGAACCTTGTTTAGGAGTGAGAGACTAGTAGCAGATGCACCAGCCCAAATATGACAGCAATACTCCATACATGGGCGAATGGTGGCCTTATAGAGGTACAGGATACTTTCGGGTGTTAGTAATTTTCTAACATGGTAGAGAGAGCCTACCTTCTTTGCAGCGGTCCTGGAAATGCTTTCAATGTAATTGTTTCAACTCATGTTTCCTGTGAACGTTAGGCCAAGGAGTTTGAAAGATGTACTCTCAGATAAAGTGTCGTTGGCATAGTTTAGTCTTGGCGACATTGAACGTGACCATCCATTTTTTTCCCCATTCCATTACAGATTGGAGGTCATCCTCTAGTGTTTCTGCTATTTCTTTAGATATGTGTTCATTTGTTTTCCTGTCGTGCTTGTTATAGAGTGTGGTGTCATCAGCATATATACCTATCTCAGAGGCGATTTTGTCGGGGAGGTCATTTATGAATATTAGGAATAACAGAGGTCCAAGGATAGACCATTGGAGAAGTCCCACATTTATATCATATTGCTTAGATGTACGACCGTCAAGGACAACCTGGATTTTTCTCTTATCTAAGAAGGATTTAATTATGTTAAGTATTCTACCAGTGATACCGTATGATATAATTTTCCCGAGGAGACCCTCATGCCATACCCTGTCAAAAGCCTTAGATATATCTAGAGCTACTGATCTGCTCTCCCCGGCTTTGTCCAGTGAGTGGTATATACATTCAGAGATTAGAGTCAGAATGTCTGCTGTGGAACGGGCTTGTCTAAATCTATATTATTGGTCCGTCAGAAGTTAAGCATCTGTTGATTGCATGGTTAATTAAGGTCTCAAATATTTTGGAAAAACTGGGAGGAGGCTAATGGGGCAATAATTTAATGGGTCCGTTCTTTCGCCAGAATTCTTTAATACTGGTACCACAGAAGTAGTTTTCCAACAGACCGAAAAGCAAGATTCATTAAGGCATTTGTTGTAGAGTTTGGAGAGAACTGGAGCTACTTCGGCTGAGCACTTTTTTAATAGCACAGCTGGTATGACATCGAGTTCACATGCTTTTGAAGTGTTTTTTATGATAGCATGCACCTGAGCAGGGGTGATTTCCAGATCGTCTAGCGTGGCGGCTGTCCGCATAGGAAAGTCAGGTAGGGGGTGGTTTAGAGGGTCCAGTGTGGAGTTTGAGGCAAACCGACTGGCAAGCATGTTAGCCTCCTCGGTTGCTGAGCAAACAACCTCGTGATTGTGGGTTAGTGGAGGAATTGTTGATTGCCGATTATTTACTACACTGTTGTAGATTTTCCAGAAGTCACGATTTCCTAAATTTTGTGCTTCGATGCGTTTTTAGTGGTTTCAGTAATTCTCTCTTAGCAAAATATACGTATATATATATATATATATATATATATATATATATATATATATATATATATATATATATATATCCGTACGTATATTTTGACAGCAAGTCGTTATCAAGGCACATTTGATTAAATACGACACAGTCTTATTTCTTCTTTATTTTTTTGTTGATTTTCTCGATCTGCCGAGCATTTTTCTCGTTTCAGTTTAAGTTGTGTATTAGGTTGCCGAGTGATTTTTTTGTCAGCTATTTTCCTCGAACGCTTTCTTTGATCGTCGTCAGGAGCAAGTTTGCTGTTGTTAAAGAAGCCTTTTTCTGTTGCCTTTTTAAATGTAATTAATTTTATTTTGGTTTTTATTTATTGTTGGAATTTTATTTAGTTATTTTGATTTAAGTCTTATCTTAGGGAGGGACGGATAAAGAAGGGTGTGGTGATTTTTTTAAACTATAAGTCAATATATATATATATATATATATATATATATATATATATATATATATATATATATATGAAATTTATTACTGTGAGTCCAGAATGAGTTTACATATTGTTTCAGCTAGAGGAAGATCCTCAAAGAGAGGAAATATCCAACTAGCATCGTCAGAAGTTATAAAATCAAATAAGAATGGAAAAGAAGGGGGAGTTGAGAGGGGAAAGGACGTTGGAATTTAAAGTAGTAGGAGTGTATACGATAAGAGAGGAGTTTATAATTAAATATTAATTATGTGTTAATTCTTATAAACGTTTTTTTTTAGTTTATGACGGTTTAAAATTAAAAGACGCTATTCATATTTATAACGGCATAAGTAACAGTTAATTTAAAGGATCACCATGGCAACAGGTTGGAGAGTTAATGTTAGTGGGCATGGTGTGATGGGAGAAGGAAGGAACGGGTTGAAAATGGGGTTTAAAGTGATTTAGCCGGGCGGGGAGAGATTGAAGGATATTTATTGTTTATAAAAAAGGAAAGAAAAAGAAAAGGAAAAATAGAAGGACAAATTAATGAATTATATGTTACAGGTTTATTTTGATAGTATAATGGTAGGTAAGAATATCAGTAAGTAAATAAAATAAATTAAAAATTAAAATATTAATAAATAATTGTTTATGATAAGTAAATAAAACACACACATAAATACACATACACGCGGACACCTGTACAACGTACGGAGACACATGCCTAAGTATATATAAAAAAACACAGATGCGTAAACATAAAAATATAAATATACACATATACATACATATGCATGTATACATATATATATATATATATATATATATATATATATATAAATGCATATACATACACGCACACACACACACACACACGCACACACACACACACACACACACACACATATATATATATATATATATATATATATATATATATATATATATATATATATATAAATTAACCGGGCAGGTAGAAATTATACGTTACAGGTTTATTTTAATAAAATAAAATAGGTGAAAATTTCAGTAAGTAACTTAAATAATAGATTAATAAAATTAAGGAATAATTATGATAATAAATAACACACATACACAGATACAAACACACGCATACATATACATATCTTTTTTATTTTTTCTTACCATTTTATCTGTTTGGTTAAAGCACATATTTGCTCTGCAATAGTATTGAGCACTCTTTTCAGGCTTTTACTAATTACCAGTTTTACCAACTATATATATATATATATATATATATATATATATATATATATATATATATATATATATATAAAATAAATTCCACAGCCAAACAACGTCGCAGCCCTCAAGAGCCATGACAGTCAAAGAACCGGAAGTCCAAGACTATATATATATATTACACTTCCACATTTATATTATAACAGACATGTTTGTTCCAAAAAGTATATGAATTGCATCATATCTTTTTAAATATAATAACGTCTATATGACGTTATAAAAAAAATAAAATAAAAAATAAAAATGTCACAACGTTATACCCCCCTTTTTGAATTTCCAACGACTTTTTGTGTTTTTTAATTGGAACAAGGTCATACATTTCATTACATTTATATTTTCAAATATTTGCACCTGTTTTTGTTTTTTTTAATTTCATTCATCGAGAGGAAGTCTCGGAATAAAAACGTGACGTTGATGAACACATAATTTGTTTTGTCCTTCTTTCTCTCTCTCTCTCTCTCTCTCTCTCTCTCTCTCTCTCTCTCTATTTTTTATTACTGTTTTTTTTTCTTTATTTTGGGGTGTTTTAAGGCTCTCATTACCCCCGCCCATCACCCTCATATATCATACGCATCACCATTTCATCCTTCATATATCATACGCATCACCTTCATTTTGTCATTGTAAATAAAATTATTTAAAAAAAAAGTCATTGTAAAAAAAACAAAAAAAAAAAAACATATTGTAAATATTGTTCATGTCATCTGGGGCTTTAAGTAGACCCAACCCCTAGAGTGCATGCGGTATTGTGGTGACTGCAACTAGTTATAGGGAATAGACCAAGCGGACGACCCCCGACCCCCATTCCCCCCCCACACCATTTTTGGCCTCATGCCACATTTGGAAAGATTCATTTTTATATTTTATATTATTTTTCCTGTAAAAATTATGTAAAGTCTGAAATGTTCTTTTTGAATATATATATATATATATATATATATATATATATATATATATATATATATATAAGTGAACGTGTCTGTCTGTCTGTGCACATTTCCCTACGCAATAACTCTGTCAATTTTTAGTCTATAGACTCGAAATTTGAAATACCGGGTACTGAGATTTGGGAAAATCGATGTGACGGGTGTCAGCCAGAAATTTGGCTGTTAAGGGGTCAAATTTCAACGATTTGACCTTTAAGAACTCTACCAAACTCCTCCGACAATTTTGGGTCTAGACACTTGAAATCTTAGATATAGGTTCCTTGAACCTGGATCTAACTTAATAAAGTAATTTGAGCCCAAAACTATAAATTTTAAGGGGTCATAATAGGGGTCAAATTAAAAAAAAAATTTACTCTTTTTTTTTTTTTGCTCAGCATACACCTCCAAACACCCGGGCAACGCCGGGCTGAAATGCTAGTATATATATATATATATATATATATATATATATATATATATATATATATATATATATATATATATATATATATATATATAAACGCTATCGGACTATGTCTGTGTTTGGTATCCTTCTAACAGCTTAGAAACTTCCCTCAACCATCAGCCATTTGTTTTCCAGGACGAGGTATGGGCGGGCTCGATCCTGGGGGGGGGGGATACTTCTTCCAGGCATTACCTTTTCCCTCGGGAAGAGGTATTTTTTATTGTTTTGTTTTCTTGGGCTAGTGTTCCTACTGCGGTATGCTGACAGGTTTAATCTCGGATATTTTTCATTCCTTTCAGTTATCCTCCTTCGAGATGGAGGGAGGGTTTTTGTCCGTTGCTTGAGGTGCTCCAACTGATGAATACCGACGAGTTGGTTCTCGACTATTTTTTAATCCATTTAAAAGTTACCTTCTCTTTCGAGAGGGGCAAGGGCGTTTTTGCCTGTTGTCTCAGGTGCAGGTGCGCTTATTGGGGAAAGTTGATGAGTCCGATCTCGGCTTATTTTTTTCATTCCTTTCATAGTTACCTCCTCCTTCAGTAGGGGGCGGCTTTTTTTTTTTTACTGATTGTCTGAGGTACCCCTACTGACGAATACCGACATGCCTTTTATCGGTTACATTTTTATCCCATTCAGATTAACTTTTTCGGTTCTGGGGAACAAGTTATATTATGTTAAGCTAATTAATGTCTGTCCTTGGTTCTTTGGGAAACGAGTAAACAGGGGTCCAATACAAAATTATCAGGAAACGTGTGCGCGGATGTGTGCGTGCGCGTGCGCGCGTGTACGTTAACAAAAAGCGCGAAACTGTGTGATAGAGAAGGAAATGTATGCATCAAATGTGTGTGTATGTGCGTGCGTGCTTGTGTTTGTTTGTTCTGTCGGATACTTGTGCGCAACGCAGTGCTGTCTGCGTGGGTTGTCCCAGCTGGTCCACACAAAATCAACCGCCCTTCCTTAGTTTTTTTCTAATGTCATCGCTCAAACAGGGAGGAATAAGTCATACCGCCCTGCCTGCTTCTGCCGCCGTCATAATCACCACCACCGTTTACAAATCTTTATCAACATCGATATTATTATTATTACTTTTTATTTTTTTGATCTCACTCCTTCTTCCGTTTTTTTTTTCGGGTGGTGACTTTCTTTGTTAGTAGGAAGAAAAAAGAAGGAAAAAAAGTATCTATTGAAAACCAACTGTCGTATTACCCCGTTTTTTTCTTCCCTAACCTTCCTCAGTAAATTCACTCAACCTAACAAGTATTTTATTATCCAAGATAGAAACGAGTGTATACGATCGGTTACACTAAAAAAATAAATAAATAAATAAATAACTTATAACTAGTCTGAAGGACGAGGACTTACAAGAGACGCCGTTTTTTTACTTTTGTTTTTATAAAAAACAATTTGGAATTACTGTTTCGTTCATTGTGGATATAGATTTTGACTACTACGTCTGGGTTAGGCTGAACCTATAAACTAGTAAGTATGTCAATTTTGTTTGTTCTTTTGGATTTGTTTTCGACGTGCAGACAGTAACAGGTTTCAATAATGTTTTCATTTAAACTTTACTTATTTTCTGTTTACTATGACTTGTTTTTTGTTTAATTTAACCGAGTTGTGAATGTTTTTGTTTTATTTTTCTTATTGGTTTCGGTTTTTGAAATGCTTCGTTTAGTAAAATTTGACTATTTTTCGTTGTTTTGTAAGCAAAAAAAAAAAAAAAGGGGGGGGTAATTTCTGTCTCAAATCATTTTTTATGGATTTGCGACTGCCCTGAGAATGATTTTAGCATTGAAAACCGTCATAAATAAGTAGTACTCTAAGCCTGACCCTAAGTCTAAGTGGCAATAGCCCTCCGCTCATCATCACGAAAAAAAAAAGAAGACTGATTTGGATACGAGGGTGATTCCAAGAAAATGAATGAACTTTTCAAGTTTCTTTTCGGTACTTGTGCAGAAATAATAACGTTATCAATTAGAACCCCATGTTTAATATGGGAAGGTGTCATTTTAAAACTATTATGTACTTTCGCCCTACAAATAAAAAGATACCGTCAAAATTGTATTCAATTTGAAAATCCTATCTAAAAAAATTAGCACACCCCCTATTCTTTTCACAAACTGAGATTTTTTTGTATTTTTTTTTTGTGTGTGTGCTTGTTTTCATAAAAAAATTACTTAATTTGATCAAGTAGTTTTTTTTAACAGAGGAAAATCAAATTTTAATGAGATCGATCGTATCGCAGCCATCTTGGCTATTTCCGCGGACGAGAAGGAGGCGCCTTTTAAACGAAAAAGGGGATTACCAAAGGACAAAATAAAAAAAAATGATTAAAAAAAGGACCGAGAAACTCTGTAAAATAAGTTCGCGGAAATAGCCAAAATGGCCGCGATACGATCCATCTCATTAATATTTAATTTTCCTCTGTAAAAACAAAACAAAAAAATACTTGATCAGATTAAGCTATTTTTTTTTTATGGGAACTCTATTCCACAACGGGTACGTACAATATACTTCTTTTTCAATATCTTCGTTTTTTTTATGCCTTTGGTAAACTGTACAAGCACTATTCTTTTTGGTACTAGTGCACTTATTGATCCGTGATGAAATATTAATGTTATTATTTAGAAAGCCATTCTTAACATGGGATTGTAGGGTGTTGTGTACCTATTCAGTAATTTCACCTAGCAGTTTAATAAAAACAAATATCATAAAACTTTAATTAAACTTGAAAAAACTATTTAAAAAATAGCGCGGATCAATAAGTGCACTAGCGCCTTCTTTTTAAACAAGCGTAAATTCATTTTGAAATCAATGAGACATACATTTTAGAAGCCTTGCGTATTATTAAGTGATTAGGAAACCGATATGTTCTACAAAAAGGGGTTGACATTAAAGCAATTTTCGACAACTTTGCATATATTACTTTTATTATTCTAAATAGATGGACCTTCAAATACTTTAAATGGTTTTAAACTTAGTTCCGAAGACGCTTATACATTTTAAAAAATAAACCTCCTCTTTTCTTATATCTTTAGTTAGATCTGTTTCATTTAATGCCCGCCACCAATGTGAGTTATTACTAAACTCTCCTTAAATATAAACCTAATCTTAGCTTCTCAAAAGAGGAGATGAACTCTGGAAGAAGCGCCTCACGACAATGGCTATAACACTACATTGCTCCCTCAAAGAAAGAAGTAATACTATGGATGATGGTCTTTCGGGTCAAGATCACAATGTAGTATCTGTTCTGATGCTACACTTGACGTTTTCTGTCCTCGATCAGCGGAGGAGATATCCTTCATGTAGGAGAAATCTTTTCTGACCGAGATAATTTTAATTTTTATTCCTATCCAGAGTGCCTCTTTTGGGGAAGCTGGATTTTCCCCACATTAAAAATCGACCTTGTGTCTAACTCTGCCCTCGTGAGGAGGCGAGTAAATAGGAACATGCACTATACTGTGACCCAAAGAAGAAGGTACTGCCTTGGAGGATAGTATAATGACGAATGAACATATACTACGGGCAAAATATCAAGTGACTGGCATTAAACGGAAAAGACCTCTTTGTTATTATTTTTGTACTTTTAGCAGAAGCTCAGGCACTTCTGCATGACAGTGGCATGAGTTGACTGAGACGAGTTATCGACCCCTGTTCTTTGCATGAGAAACGCCATCTACCGGTCGTTCTGTGAACCTCAAATGTAAACAAGTGTCTCCGCAAACGTAAAAATATATAATAACGAAATAAATAACCCAAAAATATAGAAAAAGCGAAATATTTATAGATTGTTTTTTTTTTTTTTTTTTTAATATAATTATTGGGGGGGGTCCCTGTAAGATTGTATGAAATGTAACAACATATAATTATTTGCTTTTTTGTTTTTTTCACAATAAGATTGTTTAAAAGTATATCAAAATATAATTTTAGTTTGTCAATGGAACAAAATATAATTTTAAATACAGGAAACATTTATAGAGGTTTATGCACAAACTTTTAGAAAGGTACAAGTTATCGACCCCTGTTCTTTGAATGAGAAACGCCCTCTATCGGCCGTTATTGAAGCTAAAATACACACATTCGCCCCGTGACACTGTCGTACAGAATTGCCGAAGCTCGAAGATCGTTGAGTCCATTTTAGTTTCCAACTCGGACTAGGCCATATGTAAACCGACATTGTCTATACAAGCTAAGCTAAGCGGCCGACTATAGTTCATGGCAACCCGAAGACTCCCTTGTGATTATCTGTAACACTGTAGAGGATGGCGCCATATCATTCTCGGGATTACTTCATTTTCCCTGGATCTTCCTCTCATAATACTGGGTGGTTAGCGAGTGGGGCATCATCAAATTTTAAGTTTTTAGAATGACCCGACCGAGGATTGAACCCTGCTATATCGGTCCATTAGCTATTAATCGTACCATTAACGGTTATGCCTATACAAATAAGGTGTTTACCTCGCGCATGATTTAGAAAGCCCAAATAGTAAAACAAAAGGGGGTTATAAGATTTTAAAGATTTTAGTGGACAGTTAGAATTAACTTAATGCAACTTCAGCTTGGCACTTATGACGATAAACAAAAATGAAAAACTTTTATCGTGTACGCACTCGTGTATGCAGAACGAAGATGTCATATTCCAAAAATTACGTAGATCGATCAAGTAGTTTTTTTTTTAACTAAGAAAGTAAAAATTTACGATTTTTAGCGATTTTATTACTAAACTGCATTGAATCTGAGGCTTATTTTTCAGCGCCGACACTTTTTTTCAGCGCCGACACTTCGATTTGAGTAGTCTCGCTTTATTTATTTAATCAGATTCAGCAATGGCCGACAAAAACAGTACAATTCGGTTAGTCTTAACATTTGATTTGCTTGAATAATAAAAAAAAAAACCTACTTGATAAATTACGTGATTTTTGGAATATTTCATTTTCGTTCCGTGACTAGCACGTCATACAGGCATAGTAATTCTAAATATTCACAATTTATTTTTTCATATAATTTGAAAATAATTGCATACAGTGTTTGATATACTTGAGTGATTTTGTGATATGTGTAACGTTTCTAATCAAAATTTGAATCGTACTGGTTGCATTTTCGTTAAACTAATTCGTTGTTATGGTAAAAAAAAACGAGCAAAAAGTCCATACTTGTCATTTAAGTATTCATAAGATGGTTGTAAAAGGATGTCCTATAAATATCTATTTTGAAAGATTCAGGGTCAGAAATAACGTATCCCAGAAATGTCGACACTGAATATGAAATGCAGTCATAAATGTGAGAGACGACATTCGGATATGAGTATTGTTTGTAGTATTCTTTGCTGGGCATGTTTATACAAAGGAGTGGTTTTACGGCGCGCGAATATTACGAACGGGCACAAAATGAATTATATAAAATACATTGTTTGCCCTCTAAAACATCATCAAACTGAGATTTGAAACGTCTCTCTCTCACACTCTCTCTCTCTCTCTCTCTCCGTCTCTCTCTCTCATATATATATATATATATATATATATGGTGAAATATGTTTATTCAATTCTCTTTCACCTTTATTTATGCCAATCCTTTAATTTATGAAGTTCAATCTAACTACTGAGCACACACACACACACACACACACACACACACACACATATATATATATATATATATATATATATATATATATATATATATATTATATGACAAAAGTCTAAAAAGTCTATATTCCAAATTTCAAGATATTGACAGTTTTACCTTTTAGTGCTTTAATTAAGTACGTTGAGATACACAATTCTTAACAACACCTGTTTCGTAAAGCAAAATCATTCATGTAATTATTATGTCAATTTTTGAATTTACTCTGCCCTAAATTCACCAGGAGAATCAGATAATTTTTTTTTATTTTTCTGATGAGTTAAGGACTGAATCAATTCATAAACTGACATTATTAAATGAATGATTCTGCGTTACAAAACAGGTGCTCTCGAGAATTGTGCATCTCGATGTACTTAAAGTAATAAAAGGTAAGCTGGTCAACATTTTGAAATCCGGAATATAAACTTTTGTCATATATATATATATTCTTTAAGCAGAATAGCCCTTCCAAGACGGGCGAAATTAAATCCAGAATAAAGCCACTTTTTCATCAGTTTTATGTCTATTTTTTTTTCTTTTACGAAAATTAAACTCGATATATAATGATATTAAACCTTATATCTATATTCCTTATTCCTATTCTGATCAAAATTCATGACATGACTTTGATTCTAGAAAATGTCTAAAATTTAAAGTTTATGGAGCTTTAAGAAGAAATTAACTCAGTGACTTTTGCTTTGATGACTATAGATCAAATTCAATACAAATCTGAAATATTTAAATTTTCTAACAAGAAGTTATGTCCATATTGTGCCCCTAAACCCCTTTAAAATATATAAAATATATAAAGAAACTGAAATTTGGGGAATGTTTATTAAGTGATGTCTAATATCTATTATTAGAATTTATACAAAGATCGGACCTTTCTGAATTTTTACGAAGGGCTTCTACCCACTTTTCATTTTTATTACATAAAACTAACTTAAACCAAATACAGCTCACATAAGGACCGCTTACGTTTAGTAACAGTGTTCCCAAATTCACAATAATCGGCTAGTTAGTTTAAGAGTGAATCTTGTATATACAAATATATGAACATGTGCACATCCCGAAATAAATAGTGTTATGACTGTATCCTAAACAAGTTGAATTGGCATTTTTTTTTTCTTCTGTTGTTTATACATTTTATACTAAAGTCCTACGTTCAGCTCAGTTAGAGCGGGGCTCAATTCATCTGCTTACAAAGGACAAATATTCTCGATAAACGGTCGAAATTCAAAATCCTTCCCAGAATACCGGAATCAACACAGTGAAGCATGCATGGTTCCCCCGTGAGTACATAGTGAACGAGGCATAAAAGAATGACTAAGTTCAGCGTTTGCTCCCCCCATTTAACCCCAAAAGTCTCCACGGGACGTCAAATCCTGGTGAAAATGAACAAACGGCGCAGTTTTAAGCCTTAACATATGTAAATTAGAGTTCTGCGCCATGCAAAAACAAATGACTAAGTCCATCATTTGCCCCCCCCCCCTCCCGCCCTATTTAGCCCCAAAAGTCGCCAAGGCCTTAACGTATTTAAATTTGAATTTAGCACCATGCAAAACTGCTAAATAGACATACACAGAAAATTTTGGACAAATATGGTAAAATAGTCCTCAAAATGGAGTATTTTTAATAGCCATAAAAGAACCCCTGGGGCACACCCAAGAGTTATCGTGAAGTATATAGACAAACAAAATTATATAGAAATCAGTTAGTTACAACTTTTCAGAAAGTTTTATCAAAATCCAAAGCATCAATTATTTTTTAATAAGCACAAAAGTGTCAATTTTAGCCATTTTAACCTAATAGGCACCCCTAGGCGGGGGCAACCGGAGTTTTCTCGGAAAATCCGTTCTATTACTCCTTTTCTTATATCATGTTTAATGTTTGTGCAAAATTTCAAAAAATTCCAAGGCGTAGTTATTGAGAAAAGTGCGGACGGACGAACGTGAATTTACAGGTCCAGGTCCACCCTCCTTTTGTCGGGGGACCAATTATTAAACATTCTACGTATCTAATTTCATGTATTGCAGGTGTTAGAATGTCGTAAATAATTGAAGTAAAAACAAAAATAATGAATAAATAAATAAAATAATCGATTATAAAACAATCCATATGAAACCAACCAATCTGTATCCGGTATCTATTTTATTTTAAAACATAAACCGCCGGTAAAGACCATAAAAAGTAAATTTGCAATCTCTGAAGGTATTCATTTATTTATTGCGGACTATTATTCTCATCTTTTTATTATTATTATTATTTGTTGTTTCACGACGTTTCGGCCAACTATTGCTCTGGCCTTCGTCAGGTGGTTATCGTGATGAGATAGGGACTGCAAGTTTCCTAACTGTATCCTCAGCAATTACTGCCTTCCATAGTTGTTGTCGTCTCACCACGTTTCGGCCAACTAAGCCTCTGGCCGGCTTTGGGTAGGATTGAAACCGCTATCTTCAGACGCTGCTCACCTGGAACCGTAGAAATTCAGTATCTCTATCCACTGCGCCAACATAAACAAGTTCTTGATGAACCGTTCCTTTAAGTAATCCAATCTACCAAATTTCCATTACAAACGATTACTACGATGTTATCCCATTGATTACTGTACACGCAATAATCCTTATCCCCGAGTGGCTTCCGGGCCTTGATAAGTGGTGACCTCCATGTAAAAAAAAAAAAAAAAAAGACTGGAAATTGACAAAGTAGTTTGGTAGAGAAATGTACACACACAGACAATTATATATTTTATTGATATATAGATTATTACTCTCAAGTTAAGTGTGCATAAATTACAATCAGCTCACATATGCAAATTACCAAGCACAATTCAGAAAATTTCAAACAATAAAATATTTTTTCTTTCTTTTAAAATGTACAAAATTCTTTCTGCAATGCAATCGATTACATACATTTTCATATGCAGTTAACTAATTGTACATTTATTTTAAAAAGATGTTTTTTTTTTTTTTCATCGTTGTGCATATTTGAAATAGTTTCGTTTTTAATTTAAGAGTGGCATGTAAGGGAGATGAAAAAAAGATATGATAGAATAAAACTTCAATATATGTGTGTGTGTGTGTGTGTGTGTGTGTGTGTGTGTGTGTTATTCATATTAAGACCCTTTTCTCTATTTATTTAAATATCTATTAAAGAAGAAAAATCACAGATTTTAGAAAATTTTTGAATGAAAATTATATAAAATATGTAAATGATTCTTTTTCAATGTGGCATGAGGCCAAAAAGCGTAGGGGGGATGGGGGTCGGGGGTCGTCCACTTGGTCTATTCCCTATAACTAGTTGCAGTTACCACAATACCGCATTCACTCTAGGGATTGGATCTACTTAAAACACCAGATGTCATGAACAATATTTACATTGACTTTTTTATATTGACATTTTTTTATAATGGTTTTATTTACAATGGAGGTGATGCGTATGATAAATGAAGGATGGAATGGTGATGTGTATGATATATGTGGGTGATGGGCGGGGGTAATGAGAGCCTTAAAACACCCCAAAATAAAGAAAAATAACAGTAATAAAAAATAAATGAACCAAATAAAACGTTAAGCGATGAGTGTGTTAATAAGGACCCACCCTTACCTATTTAATTTTGAAATGCTTCCTGTTTTCCGGTATTAGCCGAAAACAAGGGAGCACTTCCTAAGAGGGAATGGGCACAACTACGGACAAAATAAAGGTGGGGGGCATGGGGATATTCGGTGACCTCCAAGAAAAATACCATTGGGACGGGTTTGGACTAAAAAAAATTGATCAGGACTGGGCTTCTTTGGAGGTATCTTTTCTCTATTTATTTAATTATTTATTTAAGAAGAAAAATCAGATTTTACAAAATTTTAAAATTAAAATTATATAAAATAGGCAAGTAATTCTTTTTAAATGTGGCATGAGGCCAGAAAGGGTGTGGGGGGAATGGGGGTCGGGGGTCTTCCACTTGTCTATTCCCTATAACTAGTTGCATTCACCACAATACCGCATTCACTCTAGGGGTTGGATCTACTTAAAGCCCCAGATGACAATATGTAGAAGATTTTTTTTTTTTTTTTGAAATAGTAACTTTTTTTTTTTTTTTTTAAAATAAAATATATAATGACTTTTATTTACAATACAACAATGAAAAATGGAAATTGTGATGTGTATGATATATGTGGGTGATGGGCAGGGGTAATGAGAGCCTTAAAACACCCCAAAATAAAGAAAAATAACAGTAATAAAAAATAAATGAACCAAATATATATATATATATATATATATATATATATATATATATATAGAGAGAGAGAGAGAGAGAGACAAAGAAAGACAAAACAAATTATGAACATGAAACTTAATATATAGGGTAATCGAACCCATGCGAAACTTTTATATTTGGGTGTTAGCAGGGGAAAATCGGTGCAAAAGTGTGGAAAAAAAAAAAAAAAAAAAAAGAATTTGTCAGGTGAAGGTCAAACGACGGCATTATGAATATGCATGCTTAACGTAATAACCATTGGTTTATGTTTTAATTTTTAACCTTGCAGCAAACATGTCTTCATAGCTAAGGCATTAATGTCTAAGGAAAGAGTAAATTGTAAGCTAAACGTTTTGGTTTCGATACTTGGTTGTAGCGCACGAATAGCAGTGTCAGAATCTTTGGGAAAATCGCCATCGCAAATTTGACACCCCTAAGACAAAACTGCGAATAAAATATAAAAAACTCGTAATTTCTCTTTTTAAAGTGGCTTGTTTATTTTCTTTATGGAATATACTTCCAAAATAAACTATTAAAGTTGTTTCAAACATAATAAAAATATTATTTCTTATTTGTTAAAAAATCGTGTTGACAAAATATCTGCTCGCGGTGATTGAATCCGCGGACATTTTGTCTACACGGTCTTTTAACAAATAAAAAATATTTTTATTATGTTTTAAATAACTTTAATAGTTTATTTTGGAAGTATATTCCATAAAGAAAATATACAACCCATTTTAAAAACAGAAATTACGAGTTTTTTATATTTCATTCGCAGTTTTTTGTTTGGGGGGGGGGTGTAAAAAATTCCGCCAAAATTCTGACACTGCTAGCGCACGAGTCATATTTTTTTAAATTTTTTAAATCATTATTATATATTGAATTCAATACAATAAATCAATAGGAAATCTGCATTAATCAAAATATATTTAAGCGTATTTTACGACCGGGCAATGCTGGGTGGCATGCAAGTAAACAAAGCTAGTCAAATCTTCTTTCTCTAAATGTGGACGAAAACAGTAATGTAAAACTTACTTCGTGTTTTATTCCATTGAACTTCAGTATTTCATTTCATTTACCTAAATATTTTATGTATCAAAATTGATTTATGATTTGACGTTTTATTGATTTCAATTTTTATCTTCGTCTCCTCTGAAATTTTATTTTTGTATTTTATCTTTCATCTTCTCTACCGTTCAAATATTTCGAATTATCTCCCCCTTTTTATGTCGCTTTTTTTTAATTAAAAAGGGAAATCTAATATATAAAAGACACTATGTCTGTCTCCATATTTTCAAACTCTACCTCTTCCGAAACTAAAAGTTGTAAAGCGGCGCTAGGGGCTTCAAATAATTGGATTTTTATGGACTGTTCTTTTATGTCTTTAGCTTTTAGTTTTTAAGAGGTCAAAAAGGGGGGTCAAAATTGAAATAATCGTTGTATATTTATGTTAGTTTGTCAGTTCATATGCGTGTCACGTTGGTACAGTGGTTAGTCACCAGTTGTGAATGCTTCAGTTTTGCTTTCGGTTTCGATTCTAGCTGATGGCACGTAAATATTTTTTTTTTTTTACTTTTGAAATCAAGGCTCTATAATAATATATACGAAATCTGGACAAATTAAAATATCATATTTAAGCGTATTTTACGATCGAGCAAAGCTGCCCCACCCCGGGTATTTCATATGTATGCCACGGTGCAAAAGCGCCCAAATTAAAACGAGCGAGTTTTTGTGCTCCAGAATTTCTTTTTCTACACAGTTACGACCATTCTCAATATACTTTTGCCAGGAATTCAATGATGCAGGTTTGCTTCTGACGCACATCCATGACGGGAATTGCTTTCTTAATCTCACACTCTCAATATCTGCAATAAAGAAATAAACTTTTCAGCTCATGAATGCATGAGTTTAGTCATCATAACAATGCAATTTTAACCACTTCTGATCCATTCCGACAGAATAAAAAATAGGAGGCTTTTGGAACGCCTCTTGTGTATATATATATATATATATATATATATATATATATATATAAATTGTCAAAGGTATTAGGAACCGGAGTTAACAAAGATCTATATTCGTTCTTTGAAAACGTCAGGTATATATAACATAAAGAGCTCCTATAACTCATCTTTATCTATGATGTTTGCCTGTATTGAACTGACAAATAAACATATATTCCCTTATATATTTTTTTAATTCGTCTTAAATTTATTATATATCCTTATAAGGTAAGGGAAATTTTCAACCGAAGGCTTTGGACCAAACGCTGTGTATTTATTTATTATATAGTTTTAAAGGTTGAAACATCTCTTAAACTATATATTGTTGGAAATGATCTTAACAAGACTTTTAGGGCAATTTGTGTAAATGACTGTATGCGAATTACCCACTATTACTCGAGGGGGCACACACACACACACACACACACACACACACACACACACACACACACACACACACACACAAAGAAACTTCGACGAGAAGAGCTCAAAAGAATTTACTGAAAGGAGTGAAAACACTTCTCACCTCTGCTACCTAATTTTCTACAACAAAAAAAAAGCACATTCTCCAGAATAACCGTTTTGGAAATTACCAGACTTTAAACTGACACAAGTATTTGTGATAATAATTGTGAATATAATCTGTTTTTGAATGCAATAACTTGTTGGTTTTTAATTGCCTTCGTCCAAAAAACGGAAGGTCCTATTTTTATTTTTATTTTATTTTATTTTTTTACAAGGAGGTCACCACTTATCAAGGCCCGGAAGCCACTCAGGGTTAAGGGTTATTGCATGTACAGTACGTTGTACGTTAGTGTTGAGATTTCATAAAATACTTAAACTTTACGCATAATTTTATACTTTCGTATATTAATTTTATGTGAGTAAATTAAGTAGTTATATATATATATATATATATATATATATATATATATATATATTCTTCTGCTACAAAGGGTTGTTCTTTTCTATAAAGAGAAAAAAATAGTTAGAAATAACTCAAATTTCTAACAATATATGCCACCAAATACTTGAGTACGGGACAGAAATGATAACCGTTTTTAGTTTTCAAAACGTCGTCCATTTTAGAAATACGAAAAAGAATGGTTTACTAATTCTGTCCTACTCTGTTATCAAGAGTGATAAGTTTACGTTGACTGTATACGGCAAACCCCAACTCTGAAGATTAAAATGTTTTTTTTTTAAATGTCCAGGTATTTTCAGAACATCGACGCGTAACCGCATTTGTATGATAGAACCTCATTTTAGTTTTCTTTGACAACGATGGAGCTTAGTTTTCTTTGACAACGATCGAAAATTTTAATTTAAAATAAAACAATAATTCTGAAAGTTTCCCATAAAGACTTTCAGAATATGTCGTAATATCTCCGACAGATGTGACGTAGTTACAGATAGACACCAAATCTCCATTATAAGAAGATTGTTATTATTAGGTTGGTGCAAAAGTAATGTTTTTTTCACGTTCAACTATATAGGTCGGTAATTCTTTAATATTACACTTTAAGAGCATTGGTTTTCTACTTTAAGATACAAATTTGACAGTTTATTACATAATTGTTCATTAATTATTGGCTAATGTATACATTTAAGTCATGAAGAGATCCTCGTTGTCTGTCATTCTAATACGAAACATATAACCTTTTAAGATTAGACAGTTTTAATAAACGATACCAAAATTTTAAGCACATTCTGGCGTGTTTACGAGAGGCGTTCCAAAAGAAATGCCTCCTATTTTTTCTATCCCGACAAAATGGATCAAAGAAGATTGCAAATTGCATTGTTATAATGATAGAACCTAAGCATTCATGACCTGAAAGGTTCATTTTTCTGTTGCAGATATTGACGGTGCGAAACTAAAGAAAACAACTTCTGTCATGAACGTGCGTCAAAAGCAGAAATGCGACATTGAATTCCTTATAAAAATTCATTGAGAATGATCGTAACTCTAGAAAAAAAATTCTGGGATATAAAATATCGCCCGTTATAATGGTACCACTTGCGTCTCCGTAGCTCTTTAACTTTTTGAGTTAACAAAAACAAGAAGCTTTAATTGTAAAACATTAAAAGATTTTGATGCAATCTATGTTTAACAAAATTAGAAATAATTTAGGTTTTAAAGGTTCAACATGCACAAAAATAATTTTTAAAAATCCTTTCGTCTCCTGTGTATGTAAAACCTTACGGAAATTCCATGAACAGTTTCTTTGCTTAAACTTTCCGCTTGTGCATCAATTTCCCGTAGATATGTTTCTCTACGAGCGACAATATGGTTGTTTTCAAGTCCAATGTGAACAAATACCTGTCATGTCTTTCTGTAGAACTAATCACATTTCCCAATCTTTTTTTTATAGTAATGTTTCATCACCAAAATAATAACCTGTTTAACCTATATCATCGAGTGGCTTTAAGCCTTGATAAGTGGTAGACCATTAGTAAAAGAAACAAAGACAACAAAAAATAGTTCATTCAAACTCTGTGATCATCAATTGTTTGGTCGCTTTTTATGTGTGATTTAGCCTGAATTACGTCACGCGACCCATTTCAAATCGATCTATTTTATTTTGTATTTATTCCATTATATGCATTTAGGCTACTCAATAGTTGATACATTTGGAGGCAAGTAACAGTTTACAAATGAACGGTAGCCGTGACTCAACTCCTACATTTCCCTCGTTACATAATGAAGATAATGTGTATTTGTTTGCGTGTATATATATATATATATATATATATATATATATATATATATATGGCAATTAAGTTACACAGAATATTCCGCGTTTCATTCTCGTGAGAATTCGTCAGACGCGTTTCACTCCCGTGAGAATGAAACGCGGAATATTCTGTGTAGCTTAATTGCCATATATATATTTTCATAACTTACTACCGAGCTCTATTTATGTATTGAGCACTGTTGAAGCAAATACTGAAAATTTACGCATAAAATTATATGTTCGTATATTAAATTTATGTGATTAAATGAAGTAATCATATGCATATATATATATATATATATATATATATACACTCCTATTGTTGTGTTGTTATATCATAAAGGGGATCGTGTGTGTGATATCTAATCAGAGTTAATGTCGTGTGTGATCGTCTAGCTGTTCTTTCTATTAAATGATATGTGTGTGGTACATGTATTTTTGGACATACCTTCTGTGACGTATATGTTGGTCCATCTGGAATCATCTCGTATCTTGGAGGGGAGACGGTACCTATTTTGGACAAATATTTATTCACTCCAACACGATGAATTGCTTTTATAGTTTATTTCACTTTCCAGATGTCTCGCAGAAGGATGGAAAGTGAATCTCTGGCTTGTGTGGTTTCTCTTGGTCTCATTTCTACAGACGTCAGCTCCCCCCCCCCAGTGAAGGGGAGGAGACGTCTCTGAAATCGTCCGTCGCCTTCTACGTCCAAACCAAATTTCCACGATTCAGCTAACCTGATCACGTGATTCACACACAATCCGATCAGCTGATCCTGACTTCCGGTCAACGTGTCTCACCTTCCTCTCCCTCTCTCTCTCTCGATCCATTCTCTAACACTATAAATTTGGGTTTATTGTGCATTGATATACATATGAAAACCCCTTTCTTTCTATTTATTTAAAAAGAAAATATAAACTTTGTTATATATGGGTCGTCGAATTGCATTCATCTGCAAAAGATCTAACTAATACTCATATTCTCTTAAAAATTTATTTTAATTAATTCCCTATTAGTTTTTTTTTCGGTTTTCTTATGGGATGATCATCTTTAGTTACATATTACGTGTAATTATATTCATGCAGATATTCTACATGATTTATACTTGTGTAATATTTGCGTAAAAAAGTTATAGTAAACACAAACCTCTTTCTATATATATTCATGCATGCGTACATATATTTTTGTCTCAGAATTTTTACCTACCAAACTTCTCTGTCAGTTTTAGGTGTACAGACATGAAACTTAATATATATAGTGTATTCAAACCTATACGAAACTTTATATTTGGGTTTTAGCAGAGGAAAATCGTCGCAAAAATGGGGAAATTACAGAAATGGAATTTGCCAGATGAAAGTCGAACGACAGCATTACGAATATGCATGCAAAACGGAATAGCAATTGGTTCATGTTTTAATTTTTAGCCTTACAGAAAACATGTCTCCATAGCTCAGGTATTAACGACAAAGAAAAAGTAAATCGTAAGCTAAACCTGTTTGTTGCGATTCTCGGTGGTGGCGCAGGATCATTTTTTTTTTCTTACTATTATATAAAAGGAACTTCGTCTATATTTGTGAGTTCATTTCCTATGGGCTCGATAACGGCTGGGCCGAGTTTTATGACATTTTACAAGATAGTTTATGTGCCTGGCAGTGTTGTAGATGAATTTTCTATCGGAATGTCTTCGATAAGTATTGGTAATGGAAAAAATCCGATGAAAACAGGAACAGGCGATTTTGACCAAAGTTAACACCTTACACAGCCTAACATCACAAGTGCTTTTGAGAAGTTTTATCATCACGCAAGCCTAAAGGCTCGACATATAAAATCCACAGTATGTTCTTTGATATGACAGGGGCGTGTTTGAAATTAATGTTTCTATTTAAACTACAATTGAATCATAATACTTGGCTTTTGCATTTTAAACTTTAATTCAAGCCATTATACATAAAAATATATTTTTTAATTAACGGTATATTTTCTAAAGTGCAAAGTAGACTACAATATATTGTGGACTTAGTCACTGTGGGGGGGCACATGACATTTCCTCCTGGTGCACCGCTATGGGTCCCCAACTATAGCAAACAATCTATCGATTTTATTGAAAAATAGGCGATTTCACTGATTTTGATGACGATAAAAATATAGGAGTTTGAAATATTGGTTGACCATAATTCAATCCCGGGCAAAGTCGGGTTTCGCTGTAAATATACATTAGTCCTATACCTTTTACATACATACAGATGAGTACAAATTGATATAATAATCATCCCACTTTTCAATATTGTATTGTTATATCTAATAAATAAATATACGGTTGATGTTTACGTTTCTGTAGTAATTAAGATAGTCAGAGGCACTCCTTTTGAAAAACTTCTGATGACAGAGTAAAAATGATTTAAAAATATATATTAAAGTGATTTTTTCTGAGTAATGACACTTGTATTTCTTATCCACTCTATAAACTTATATAAATTACGTGTGTATATATATATATATATATATATATATATATATATATATATATATGTATATATATAACCATGCATCTAAATAATACTAGTGCTATATATAAACATTTGATAAAAGAACATAACTGTCCCCTCTCCAATCTTAGAAAGATCCTCGTTGACAATATAAAAATTATACATCATGAAAATAATATTAAAAAATTAAAAATTCTTGAAGCATCATATATTAGAACCCTCCAACCCACTATAAATGATATTGCATTTGAGAAAAGCAGTAACTTTCTAAAATGTCTTGCTTCGTTCGCATTGGACGGACTTTGTTAACGGTGAACGGTTCAACTTGCTGTTTTTAATACTCGAATTTTTAATCGACTTTTCATCGACTCTATATATGTTGACTTATCGCCGTTTACGGAATATTTTAGTTTTCACTTTTAATTCTCATTTTCCCTCCTTTAGACTTTTACTTCAACACCTGGTGATGATTCGTAGACGAATCGAAAGCGCTCATGACAGCAACAATTATGGAACTTTTTTTAATATTTTTGATTTTGATACAAAAAAGATTATATGGAAAATCGAAAAATTAAGAAAAAGAATCATAAAGCAAAATGTCTCCGTTGCATTTAATATTTTCTTGAATATATATATATATATATATATATATATATATATATATATATATATATATATATATATATATATATATATATATATATATATATATATATATATATATATATATTAGTTCGTTCGGAGTTAATTGTCTAAAAAATCACTGGACGGATGGCTTCCACGTTTTGGTATAATATGTTTACTATATCCATGTGTGTTTTTATATATTCCTTTTTAATTATAACATTATACTTAATTTTTCTATGATAAATAGGTGGATTTCTTTTTACCGAGAGGCTATTTTTTTTATTTAGGGACAATTATTTATTACCGCTTCCTTTCACGTGACCAGTGTTACAATTTAGCGGTTTTCCTGCTAGATCTGGAGATTTCGTTTACAATCTAGCGGGAAATTCTAGAAAATCTGGAGGTATTTGGCACCCAGAGACACCCGCATTAGATTGCTTGAAAATACTTTAAAACATAAAATAAACTCATTCATGTGAGTAAAAAAAAAGTAGCATTTATTGCCTTTGGTAACAATTATTTATTGATTATTTTTTTTGTTTTTCACCTTTTTTTCGACTAACCATTCTTAAATTTCACTATAAAATCGATTTTTCCAAGTACATTTTAGGTGGGGTGGGGGGCATTCCAATCTCCCCGAAGGGGTTTGTATTACTGTACACGGGTTTGTATTACTGTACACATAGATGCGAAAAAGTTGTCAAAAAACAAATATATAACAAATAAATGTTATCAAAGGCAAGATAAGTTACTTTTCTGCCAAACTGGCTAGCGATTTTCTGGACATTTCTTTCTCCTGATCTCACGGGTTTTTTTTTAAATCTCAGTTGACAACATTGCATCACTAAAAAAACACCACAGGCTTAATGTAAACAGAATGAGTTTACAATATCGGTAAATTTTCAATGGGTTTAATTACATGATTATTGATAATGTAACCATGTGATTGAACTTTAATTTAAATTAACCACACGTGGTCGAAAAATGAATGCCGACGCTCAAAGTGTATACACATTTTGACTCCTCCCTTTACTTAAAAATTCACCAAAAAATCAGGAAATTAACGAATTTTAATGAAAATTGCAGTATTTTTCAAATAATGATCGCAGAATATAATGAACTAATTATTTTTACTTAACTCTTGGTGAAAATGTTTTATTTTGTTTAAACAAAAAATACCTTTACTAAAGTTATGGTTTTCAGTAGTAAATAAAAAACGCAAGAATTTATTTTTGCTTTTTTTAAAGCATCGTAATTTGTAACAATAAAAAATAATTTTTACAGTAACATTACGAAAAAAGCCCCTAAAGTCCGTATTAATGTATTCGATATAACTCGAAGAAAAATGAATTATCGGATACTATTCAGGAAATTAAAGATTCAATTAGATTCCTATTTCAGTCACCTAAATTATTTAAGGTGAAATGAGTTTAGGAATTTATAGCCAAACCTAAATATTTTTTTTTTTTTTGGTAAATATCCAGATACGCTACTACAGAACACCGACCACTACTACTACAGAACACCGACGACTAATTTGTTTTTTTTGGGGGGATATGATGTTGGGGCGCGCGCGCGCCAACATCACATCCGCTCCCCCCCCCCCCGCTCGCGCCCCCAATGTACAAAGTAAAATCTTCGGAAAATGTTAAATGGTGTTCTAATTGGTAAATGTCGGTGCGTTACTTACGGAAAATTTGAAAATTCGATGTTCCAGGTAAAAAAAAACAAACAGATAAATTACCCCCCCCCCTACTCCAACTTGGTGTGCCTTCCTTTTCTTATTTTATTTCTTTTTCAGCTAATTTTAAATTTTCCACCCAAAAAGCGCTATAATGTATTTTTGAAAATTAGAAAATTCTATGTCCTGGAAAAAAAATCCCCTCCCCCCAACAGTTTGCTTGGTGAAGCCGTCGTTTATGCTACAGCGTGCATGCGCGTAGCATAAACGGATGCTGCAAAATGGTGGAAAGAAGTTCGTGGGTTCAGGGGTAAATACCATGCAAACGGTAAATTTGCCCCAAGTTTTACTATCAGATTCGTTGTCAGCGACCTCAATTACCTATCAACAAACAAATTAGAGTGGTCGGTGTTCTGTAGTAGCGTATCTGGATATTTACCTTTTTTTTTCTTGCTTAAAAAAATAGCATTAATACAGTACGTTAGGTAAACTGACTTTTTCGTTTAAAAATGGAATTATTTCCCTTTCGTTATTAACTTTTTTAATTTTTTAAATTTTTTTTTTTAATAAATATTTTGTGGGGTTTGTATTACTGTACACATAGATTCGAAAAAGTTGTCCAAAAAGAAATATATAACAAATAAATGTTATCAAAGGCAAGATAAGTTACTTTTCTACGAAACTGGATATATTTTTCGTGTTTTTATTCAATGTAACATGTTTATTCAGCTCGAAAACCATACAGTGTTTACCGATGTATTGGAACATTCAAGATGGCGTCTGATTCTCTCTTTAACACGGTAAGTGTGGGAAAAGATGTTATAAATAAAAAACCGGATAAAATACTGTTAAAAACTCGCTCAATATATGTTACCGTAGGTGTGTCAGAAATTTCGTGAAAATAGTGAATAATTCCACCCCATCTTTCCAAGCTTATAACTCCTCGAAAAATGCAATTCAAGCCCTAATTTTTTTTTCAATTAAAGGAGCAAGGACCAAGGTTTCATTAAAAAAAAAAAAACAAAAAAAAACGTTTTTTTTTTTTTAAAAGGTTTTAAACTTCGGACTTTACAGGTAAATTTCTAAAAAACAGTACTTTTTTTTTGTTTTAAATTTGAATATATTATTTATTGACTTTTTCTCTTCAATTTGTGAGTAAATTAATTATTTACTTTTCGGTGACTAAATTAATTATTATTAGACATTTCAAAATGGGAGGCGTGAATTATTCGATCCCCTGTCTTTTCAAGCTTATAACTCCTCGAAAAATGTAATTCAAGCCCTAATTTTTTTTTCAATTAAAGGAGCAAGGACCAAGGTTCCATTAAAAAAAAGAAGAAAAAACAAATAACGTGGTTTAAAAAAAAGGTTTTAAACTTCAAACTTTACAGGTAAAATTCTAAAAAAGCACTACGTTTTTTTGTTTTTTTTAATTTGAATATATTATTTATTGACCTTTTCTCTTCAATTTGTAAGTAAATTAATTATTTACTTTTCGGTGACTAAATTAATTATTTACTTTTTAATAGACACTTGAAAATGGGGGGGGGCGTGAACTTAAAAAAAACGTTTGTCTAAAATATTATATTCGATTTATTGGAAAGAACATAAAATTTCACATTGACCCTGAAAATATCGTAAAAATAGAATCAATAGAAAAATTTTGATAGATTTTTAAAGTTTAAAAATTGAAAAATATTGAGTTCGGAAAATTCATTACTGTTTAAAAAAAATATTTCTATTATCTTTAAAACAACTTTAATAGTTTATTTTGGAAGTATAATCACTAAAGAAAATAAACAACCCACTTTTAACAGAGAAATTACGAGATTTTTATATTTTATTCGCAGTTTCGTGTTAGAGGTGTCAAAAATTCCTACAAAAGTTCTGATACACCTAAACCGTGACATAGGTTGACATATATTTGGCGGGTTTTTAATAGTATTTTGTATAGTTTTTTTATTTATAACACCTTTTTCCATACTTACGGTGTTAAAGAGGGTGTGAGACGCCATCTTGAATTTTCGAATACATCGGTAAACACTGTATGTTTTTCGAGCTGAATAAATATGTTACATTGAATAAAAACACAAAAAATATATCCAGTTTGGTAGAAAAGTAACTTATCTTGCCTTTGATAACATTTATTTGTTATATGTTTTTTGACAACTTTTTCGAATCTATGTGTACAGTAATACAAACACCCATTTTGTGTTTTATATACATAAAGTACAATTGTTGAATGTTACTGTTTTGAGTATATTCGTTTGGGGGGGGGGCACAATTAAAAAATTAAGAAAGATAAAAATGAAGCGAAATTTAAGTTTCTGTTCCATTTTTACAACAACCGTAAAACAGTGCATACTCAGCAAGTTTTATCGTAATTTATAAGCATATTGAAACACTAAATCAACATTTTATTTATTTTTTTGCATAATTAATGATGGAAGTATTTTTCTGTTTATTTTCTTAACATCTGTTAAAAAAATAATTTGTACATTCTCTTGAAAAAAAGAATCAAACTTTTCTCTACTTTCACATGTATTCCATTTTAACAAACTGAGCCACAGCAACGCGTGGCCGGGTACAGCTAGTATATATATATATATATATATATATATATATATGTATATATATTCATATGTTTTTTTTTTAGTATTCAATCGAACAATAAATTTAATCATAAATCCCAACTTACAATTTTAATTTCTTTTCTTATATATATATATATATATATATATATATATATATATATATATATATATATATATATATATATATATATATACATACATACTCATCCACGGACTTTTTCGCTGTATCACAGCTCTGAAAACTTACATATATAACAGTGGACACCCTCCGTCCAAAAGGCCGGAAATAAAATATGTTTTGCCAATATTAGTACGCGCTGTTTATCTGAATATATTACTATTACTATTTCAAATCATAAAAATTACGTCTTTAATTTTAATTTTTATTTATGCATACATCATAATTTTTATTACCATAAAGATAAAATACGCACTGTTGAGGTTTTTATTATAAACTGAATGATTTATTTCCGACTTGGTTTAATTATTGATAATTTCAGTTCGAGGTGGTTGCCTGACTTGCAATTGCCTTTCTCGCTTTCACACGCCGCTTGGAAGTACCTACAGACACTAGTGTTTCACTCTTTCGGGAATCATCAGTGCAGGGTATCACGATTAACACCAGTGGATAGATTCGAACCAGGCAACACAAGCCATCTCTGGATTGATTAGCAAAGACCGTATCCATTCGGCTACTATTAACCACGTGAAATAACGTTGAATTTAAACATTTCATTTTTAAATGTTTTTTTTACGTCAGTCAGAGTGATCTAATCATTATATGATGGTCTATGCATCTATGCAATCGATTTGATTAAAAAGATTGACGATCTCACAGATTTCGATGACAATAAAAATATGATAGTGTGAAACGTTCATTGATCACCATTCAATCCCCGGCAACGTCGACTCTCCCTGCTAGTATATATGTATATTTTTTTAATCAAATCGATTGATTGCTTGTTCTAGTCGGGGACCCATCGCAGTGCATCGGGAGAAAGCTTCACATGCCTCCTCACAGTGTCTTAGTCTATAATACATTGTTGTCTATAGTAGAGAACCTACTGTTGATTTTATAAAATTATTTTATATATAATGTTTTGAATTAAAGTTTAAAATACAAAAATCAAGTATCATGCTTCGATTATGCTCCAAGCAGAAACATTCATTTCGAATATGCCCTTGTCATATCAAAGAACCTACTATTTTTATTTTATGCCAGGTATTTCGGCTCGTGAGATAAAAAAAACTTCTCAAATGCACTTGCGATGTAAAGTTGTGTAAGGTATTAACTATGGTACAATCGTCTGTATTTTCTTTCATCGGATTATCTCGATTATCGGTACTTATCGAAGACATTTTGATATAAACCCTATCTAAGAACACTGCCAGGCACATAAAGTACCTTGTAAAATGTCATAAAAATTGATCCAGTCATTTTAGAGTCCATAGAGAAATCTTTCTCTTACTCACACACATATATTAGTGCATACTTTGTATAAAAATGAAGAGAAAACTTTTGCTTTAATTCATCTAAATTAATGTGGAGCTTAGCTAAAACAATAAATATGAAAGAAGGCAAAAAAAGGAATATTTATATGAATATTAATGCAAACAGTGGCAAAGCATGTTTCCGTAAGTTTTGATAAATGTATATACTCCTATAATACACGTATGCATATATATTATATATTGCGTTATTGAACAGCTCTATCACAAGAGAGCTGTCCAATGCCTCTCTCCTTAACGACAGCTCCAAGGAGGAAATCGACATTATTAGTAAATGCAGAAACATTGTCTTAATTAGTAGAAATGAGCAATGGATTAAGAATCATGCTGGATCTTTTGATGTTCCGATGTGCTCACTGGACTCTGCAAAAATTACAGACTTAGTTTGACTATACATCTTATATAACCTAACTAAGAACATTGAAGTTGACACGATCGCCCTATATAGAGATGATGGCCTTCCTTTTTGTAGAAAATGCTGACGGTCCTAAATGTAATAGGATAAAAAGATTCTCATGAGAGTTCAAGAGAATCAACCTTAAAGTTGAAATTAACACGAACATTAAAACAGTCTACTTTCTAGATGTTACATTTAACCTTAACAAAGGAACTTATGAACCCTATAAGAAAGAGAATAGCAACCCTTTATTCCATCTCCTCTCTAATCATCCTAAAGCTATCATTAAACATATCCCCAAATCTATTCACAGTATTAGTTCAAGCTCCTCATCCAAAGAGATTTTACAACAAGGCCCTAGTAAACAGTGGATATAAGGAAACAAAGTTAGAATATATAGAACCCTCAAGTAAAATACCCGCATCTAGAAAAACCCGTAAAAGAAAAATTATCCCCCCCTCCCTTTTAACCAAAATAGTCAAAACCAACTTGGGGAGAAAATTCATTAATCTCATTAAGCTACATCCTCCCCAACAACATCCTCCACAAAATATTTAACAAAAACACTATCAAATTAAGTTACAGTTGCGACAATAACTTGGAAAAAATAAAAAACATAACAACAAGATTTTAATCAATGATCCAGAATACAATTTGGGGAATAGAATAATAAAAACATGCAGCTGTATTGATAAATATAAATGCCGCCTTAAAGAAAATTGTCTTACAACCTCTGTAATTTATCAAGCTAGCATTAGAGCCAAGGAGGACCTCACCACTTGCAAATTCTACATCGGTCAAACTAGCAATACTTTTAAATAGAGATATACAGGTCACAAAAGCTCCTTCCTTAACCCAAATTATAAAGATAAAACATCATTTTCTACATATTACAATGATTTAACAAGTAAAAACTTAACACCAATTGTTAACTGGGAAATCTTACAAAAACCCAAAAAACTTGTCAGTCACTTAATTCACCTTGCTTTCTATGCTTAAATGAAAAACTCTTCATCACAAAATTTAAGGATAGGGATAAACTCTTAAATAAAAAAAAGGAAATCTCAATAAATTATAGGCATTACAAATTGCACCTGCTTCTCACTCGCTAATTACTCCCTCATAATACTATTCCAACACGATCCACATGTAATATCTGACACATCTAAATCTCCTCAAGTTCAACATTCACTAAATCCAAAACCACACCCTTCCTGGAAAAAATCACCCACATGTAAAAAAAAAAAAAATCCATTTAACCACACCCAACATTTACAAAGAATTTTTCTACATGCTTTAAATATTCAATATTCTAAATCCATCCACTACAGAATTAATATTTAGCATATGCATGTATGTCACATCCCTGAACTCTCCCCCTAAACTTAGTTAGCAATATTTACCCATAACATAATTATCGAAGTAAAATTCAGCTTAGATGGTTACGTGCTGCTCGCGGCCTACCCGTTAACTCTGATGCTACTAAAATAAGATTACATCTGATACAAACTGAAAACATACACTACAAACATCAACTCTTTGTTCTCCCAGAAACCAATACTCTAACAAAAATCTTTAACAAAATCGCTATACATCTTCCTTATACCACAATCACTAAGTACAGCTGAAATCTAAATGATAAATGGTGCACGACGCGATATGACATAAACGTTGAAAGTAACTCCAAGTAATACTTGTGTGCATCTACTTCAAGGAGTTACATAACATATCAATATATGGATACGTGTGTACGAATAGTCCTTGACGTGTACGAATAGTCTGTGGGTATTACTACTTGCAAAGAATTAATATAACCTTCAGTAAAGTTACATCATTGCTAGTTAGTAGCAAATAACTTGGGTGAATTCCCAATCACCCTCTACTTTTTAAATAATTATTATCGCTGTCATAACAAATGACTGCATTTGATATTCATAAGTTTAGTAATGACATTCATTCTGAGTTTGAAATTACTATTATTACGAAACATTTTAAGACTATAGAAAACACATTTATGAATATACTAATATATAAACAAACATTAAACTAACAAATAGAATGGTAATATTAGGGGTAGTCTAGAAAAACAGGTTTTGGTAAAGTGAGAGAAAACAAGCTACCACTATTAAACAAATTATGGACCTCTCTATCCCTCTTCTCTCTTTATTTTCTCTTCCCCCTCGGCTTCCTTTTTTTCCTTCTCCATCTTTTTCTTTCCTCGTCTCCCATCGTTCTTTGCGACTTTTACACCTTCCTTTTCTTCTCGCCCCCTTTCTTTCCTACCTCCCCCTTTCCCTTCCCTCCACCGATCTCTAGGAATTCAAGAAATGGTAAAGAGATCCGGATAAATCTTGATCTTTTCGCAAAATACAAAAGATAACTAAGAGAAAAAGGATAATAAAAAGAATTAAAAATACAGGTTATAAACTGACAGCGAGCAGCAGACAAACGAAGCAAACACTCGTGTAAGATAACATCTATATACGCTTTGGGCCACAAAACTTAACTCCTCAACCCCTAACCTTACCTACTCCATTCCCTAACCCCAACATAAAAATGAATAAATAAATAAAAACATAAATACAAAAAGATAAAAAAAAATTAAACAAATAAATTAATTCACACCCAATCAACGATGTTCTCCGCACAGATTAACTTTTTAACAAAAAAACCCTGCTTTTGTTGAAAGTTGAGTTTCGTTCGTCATTAAAAATTCCCCTTTTGAATATAAGCGTTGCTGCCTGATGAGAATTGTAGTTACTAAATATTAGAAGACCGAAACATGCTCATGAGTGTGTAGCAACAAATTACTGCTTATGTAAAGACGAATTGAAAGTATATATATATATATATATATATATATATATATATATATATATATATATATATATATATATATATATATATACTGTATTAACTAAACCAAGACTTCAAAAAAGTAATTGGTAGCAACAAAATGGTGATATATTAATATTCAAATATGCTCTTGACAAAGGATTCGTCCAGGATAAATGTTTTCGCATGCTTCATTTCCTTTAAAAGAATTTTCTTTAAATAATGTTCTATTGTTAAGTGTTTTTTATTCAAGAAGTCTGATAAAAGGCTGGTTATGTGAAGATTTTCCAACGCCATAATGCTTGAAATTGTCCAACCGGTATTTAAACAATTGTAACTTACAATGAAATGCACTTTATGTTTCTACCAATTCCTTTTTTGAAGTCTTTGTTTTGTTAATACAGTATATTAATACTCAATTATAAAATATGAGCATTTTGTAGCTTACTTTTTAAGTCATCTCTTTTTGGCTTAAAATCCATTGGTATATGAAAAATTTACTGAATTATACGAACCCAGTAAAAGTCAGTATATTACAAACAAGTCTATATATATTACTTTCATAGTGCTCAGTAGTGTTCAACAGTAGAGCTTAGTAAAATAGTGATCCTGATAATTTCTTCAATGAATGAAACACAAGCATTTCATTGAAGATTACTAGTGATAAGCACATTTTTATATCGTATATATATATATATATATATATATATATATATATATATATATATATATATATATATATATATATATATATATCTCAAGCGAGAAATTTAAATTAACAACTAGGCATGAATACTAACGAAACCAGATGTTAAGATAATAAAGATATCAAAAAAGATGAAAAAAATATTTTGAATCGATATAGAAAGCAGAAAAGAAAGAAAACGGCTCATAGAAAACGTGAAAGCTAGGGATTCTGACTTGCTTTTCTGCATGCATAAGGCTGTTTTTGTACTTGCTAATATTATATATATAAAATAAAATAAAAATTACAATTAAATTTACCAAAATGATCCAAGATGGTAAAACTAAAGTATATTATAAATATTAAAGAATTTATATTTATAAAGTAATCTCAACCAGATATAAAAGCTCGATAAAACAAAATAGGAGATAGAGCTTATAATAAGAGCAAATAGTTAATAAAACATGTTAAAAACACTTTGAAAAAGAGTTAAAAACATATTTCATCTGAAAAGGAAACACTTAATAAGTGGTAGTCCTTAATCCGCGGAGTTTCGAAGAAATACTTTCCTTCTTATCAGAGGGTAGGAATTAGCAATATGCGGGATCGGATTTTGCTAATTTTAACATGTTTTATTAACTATTTGCTCTTTATATATATATATGTATATATATAATTAGATTGATGCAAAAATCTCGTGTTTTTTTTTCGTTTTTTTTTTTTTTTGACGTTCAATAACATATATATAAACAACATCATTTTTGCACCAATGTTGTTGTTCATCCGTCAGAACGACGAGGATTATTTGATCATCCTGTAGGGTTGGGTGAAGGCGAGTTGTCATCGGTTAATGCGGAGATTGCTTATAAGCCCAATCTTTGCTTGAAAAGTTCTACTGCAGTGAGAACAGGGAATGGTAGCAGATGTCGAGGGTTTTCAAACATTGTACTTTCTGCGCTTCTCTGCAGCAACTTTTTGGTTACTTTCGTGTTTGTGGGCACCGCCAGAGAGAGAGAGAGAGAGAGAGAGAGAGAGAGAGAGATTACACATAGTGCTTTATTATCGAGCAGTTGGTATACATATGAATAAGCGTTGTTCTTTATTATAGCCTGGACTTTTTTTTCTGCAATATGCTCACACAAAGTAAGAATAGCTAATTCATTAAAAAAAGAATGTCAACTACAGGAAATCGGATCTGTGAAATGATTCCCCCATTTGTATTATGGCGGAGATTCAGGTTAGATAGAAAATTTAACAAATCGGAGAATTGTGGATGAGGGTATAAATGTCAAAGGTCAGATCCAGTTTATGTCGGTCAATAGCGGACGATCACTTCTCTTTAAACATCGTTACGTCGTTGCCTTCAATACCAACCAGACCCACGTCCAGACCCACATTCGACCATCAGAACTTCTCGTTTGCACGTTTCCTTCCACCCATCTCACTAAAAGTACATAGGACACTTAAAGTTACTCTTGCATATATACGAATGTCGTTCCAAAAGCTCTATTTCCTATTTGGTTTTATTGAGCTTATACACCTGATTAGGATTACTTTACTATTAAGTCTGTAATATTTATAATGTTTTTTACTACTAATATATTAGACAAAAACAATATTTTAATAAAAGGCTCAATACGTCAGTAGATCTTATATATTTATGTTGATATAATTTATATACTTATATATGGAGTTATGGAAACGGAACAAGCCAAATTATGTTTATTAACGCTTTGTTTTTATTTCAAGACTTCATCGGGGTGCTTATATTGAAGAAAAGAAAATACCAGAACAATATTCGAAAATATACTTCTTTTACATCTAGTATATTTTCAAATATTGGTATTTTATCATTCCCGGGCAAGTCTTGCAATAAATATGAAACATTGATAAACATATAATTTGGTTTGTTCCTTTCGATCACGTCGGAATATTATTTCTATAAATTGCGTTGCGTTGCGCGCGCGCGCACACACACACACACACACACACACACACACACACACACACACACACACACACACACACACACCTATAAAAGTGAAATTGTCTCTGTGTGTGTCTGTGTGTGTACATTTCCCTACCAAACTACTGTCAGGCACGACATTTGACATAAGGGTATTGAGATTTGGGAAACTCTTTTTAATCGGTTTTCTGCCAGAAATTTGGCTGTCAAGGGATCAATGTGCAACGATTTGACCTTTGAAAACTCTACCAAACTCTTCCGCTTTTGGGTCTTAACATTTGAAATTTAAATGTAGGTTACTTGGACATGGATCACATTTAATTTGATTTGAGCCCAAAACAATAAATATATAAGGAATCAAAATTGCGGTTAAAGTTAAAGTAAATTTGACCTCTGCGGTCTCTACCAAATTACTCAGCCTATTTTTGGTCTAAACATTTGAAATTTTACATAAAGTGTATTCAGAAATAGGGCAAGCTTTTTAATCGGTATTTTTTTCTGAGTATTTGTCTGGCAAGGGGTCAAAGTTCCAAAGAGTTTGCCTTTGTGGTCTGTTGCAAACTATTCCACCAATTTTGGGTCTAGACACTTGAAATTTTAGATGTAGGGTACCTGGACATGAGTCAAACATATATATATATATAACAGTACTGTATGTGGATGACTATATATATATATATATATATATATATATATATATATATGAGAGAGAGTAAAATGATTCATAATTTTTTAATTGAAAATCATTTTCAAAAGGATAAAAAACAAACAAAATTATGAATCATTTTAAAATAGCTATAGGGTATCTATGCCTATCGAGCTTATTATATATCTACATTACAACGAGCATTGTTTTATTTTAATAGTATTAATACATTTACTACTATATTAAAATAAACTCTACTTTTTAGACTCTAGGTCTAGTTCCCTCAAAGTTATATATACAGGGTGACCCAGAAACAACAAAAGCTAAATGGAGGCCATCTAGACCATATACTGTAGAACGGAGAAAAAAAAGGCCAAATACCCAAGTGTTTTGATGTGATGTTTTGAATATAATAAACGAGTTATGACCAAATTTCATTTCATTCGGACAAAACACTAAGAAACGGGGCCTAATTAGAGTTGGGGTCCGTTTTTTTAGGGGGGTGCACCTTGTATGTAATATATATATATATATATATATATATATATATGCACATAAAGTTATGAACAGTACATAGGGCCCGGGGAAACCCGGGCAGAACTGCTAGTATAATTATAAAATGTTTTTTTTTAATCGGCCATTACGAGAGATTTCATTTAATGAACGATCATTAGACGATCCAAACATGTTTTTTTTTGGGGGGGGGATGCTTTTAGTACCTCCGGTTTACATAATAATCAGCCGTAAAAATTTATTGAAGAGAACTGAAGTTATTTCGTTCCACATCCAAGCGTTTTACAACTTATTTGTTCAATTTAAAAAGAAAATAAAAAACAAACCGTTTTGCGCTCCTACGTTTTTGTCTATTTGATATTTCTGTTAAATGTTTAGATTATATAAATTATAGAAATAGAATGATGGTAATTTTGTTTTTTCTTCTTCCTTTGGGATTCTCCACACTAAATGCATGAATGTCCAGTATTTCCTTTTTGATTTGATATGTTCACTCAAATTCCTAAAAATAATTAGAATCATTGATTTTATTGAAACCAATTACTCCACAGTATATTCAACTTCATCAGTCAATGCCCCCCCTTTAAGGTTATGGTACTCTCCATATTCGAGTGGGTCAAACAAAGAAAAACAGACCCTAATTACAATAGCATTAGCCGTACCGACTCATTAATAAGAGCACACAGTCAATTCAGCCACGTCTTATATTTCTACCTAATTTAATCACTAATATGAAATTTAAAATGGATATTACCGCCATAAAAGCTTAGTTTTGTGATATAGGTGTTGTCCCTTATATCTTTTACAGTCTTTCTCATATATATATATATATATATATATATATATATATATATATATATATATATATATATATATATATATATGTTGTTTGTTTTTGCGATACGTTTTGAATGAATTCAATTATTTACGAAAGTGCAGTTTTTTTGTTTTTTTTACCTAAATGCGAGTTGGGAATAATTTTCCTTTTAGCTAATTTGGTACCCGCATATGGGTAGCGGCATATATATTAATATTTATTTTTTTTGTTAAATATAATATAATTCTATTAAAAAAAATAAAACAATATATATATATATATATATATATATATATATATATATATATATATATATATATATATATATATATAAATTACTTCGCATCTATTATTTCAGACATGGGACTCATTTTTTCTTTTGGTAGTTTAAACAATGTATTACTGGAACAACAACGTAAAAAGGTTACAACTGAAAATAGTAGTAAACGTCACCGAGCAGGTAAGGGTCACTGGTGTTTAATCCACACCTGGGATCAAAAGGTCTATGGTTTATATAATGGATAGAACAGTTCATTTGGAGGGTGATTCCCCCACAACACCCTCTCCCAAGCTGATTTCCGCGTTTGTGAAAATCAGTATTTCTTGCTTTTCGGGCAGACCACCAAGGGGTCTGTGCGCTTTCTCTTTCTGCCGGAGCGTCTCGGTTCTGACATCCCTTTTGGAGGGTCTATGTCAAAACAGTCATACACATTTTCAATCGCCTCACTGCTGCCCTGTGGTGGTTCTTCTTAATCCCTGTAGTAGCGTTTCCTGATTTGGTTCAGGTACTTATGTTGGAACATTGGACCCTGAATGATGTATGTAACATGGCCGATTCTTCGTAAGATCGTGTCCTGTTCCCAAAAAGAAACGTTATTTCTAAAATGTCTAAAATGCACGTTATCTCCGCTGTTAAACCGTTTCGTTGGCATTGTAGATGTTCTGTTGTGTACTATGTGTTTGGGTAGCAATTTATCAAATACTGATTTTATTTGCTGTCCAAACATGATTCCTGCTGAGGATCCCGCATCTGGTTTGTTCGGATTTCTCGTGATTCTGTAAACCTGCAAAAATTGCTGAAGGGCCTTTTCTGTCGGTGTACCGGACGCCTTTTTTAATGCCCTTTTAAGCGTATTGACTTGATACGTCTCGGAGAATTCTCTGAACTCTGTCGAGGTGAGCCGTGTAGGGTTGTCGCTAACTAGACAGTCTACACCCCCAAACCGAGCAAAGAATTTCAATAAAAAATGTGCTATTGTTGCCGTGGTCGTTTTTTTGCATCTTAGTACCTCTGGACATTTAGAGTAAGAGTCAACTACTATCAGGTAGTAAAAATCCTCCACAGGTCCCGCATAATCGATGTGAATCCTCGACCATGGTTGTTCAGCCTTAGGCCAAAGTTTATATGTTATCGGTGGTGCTTTTGCAGCCAAAGCACAGCCTTTGCATCTGTTCACCATGTCGGTAATATCTTGGTCCATAAATAGCCAATAAACAAAACTTCTTATTAGGCTTTTCATTCTGCTTATTCCTGGATGCCCCATATGAAAATCCCTGAGAATTCTTTTTTGAAGGGTTTGGGGGGTGATAACCCTTTCACCGTATAACAGTATTTCGTCGCAACCAGAAAAAATGTCTGAACTGGTGTCACCTATTGCTAATTTCTGCTTCGTGGTTTGAATGAAATTGTCATTTAGGGATTCTGACTTGATTTCCTGAAGTGTGACCGGCAGTTTGCGGATAATATTGTTTATCATGGTTTTTACATCACTATTAATACGTAGTGCCACGATTACTGAATCTTCAAGAAGTTCCATTTTGGCAGGAATCAGTCTTGATAGACCGTCTGCATGGGCTAGTTGTTTCGCGGGGAGAAATTGAATTGTAAAATTATAGTTCAGCAGAATAGTTCCTCATCTTAATAGTCGGTTTGCAGTGAATGTTGAAAGTCCTTTTTTTATACAAAAATGGATATCAACAGCATATGGTCGGTTTGTAGAAAAAAAATGTCTTCCGTACAAGAACCGGTGGAATTTTGAAACTGCAAATATAATTCCTAGAGTCTCTTTCTCGATCTGAGAATAATTGTTTTCCGCTGGCAAGAGAGTCCGTGATGCGAAAGCAATAGGCTGTTTCGATGTAACATGCACGCCTCGACGCCGTATTGACTAGCGTCGCTAGCTACTATTATGTCCAACTCCGGGTTGAAATGCGCTAGGAATAGTTTTGAAGTCGGGATTCTTTTTATTTCTTGGAATGATGTATGGCAATCTTCTGTCGAAGATCCCAGAGACGAAACTCCTCCAGGCTGTCAGAACCGAATAGGTTCTCACTATCTTTTAGCACATACAATCTTAGTTTTTTGTTTTCTCCCGTAAAGTGATGTTTGTAATTAATTCACCTTCAAAATGAATTTTTGTACCATTAACGGCCGTCGCCGTTCTGTTAGTTTTTAACATAGTCGGCTTTCGTAATATTTTCCACGTTTTGAGATTTATTATTGACAGATCCGATCCACTTTCTAATTGGAATTTAATAGCCTTGCCGAAAATGTTAACCGTTACATATTTGCGTAGGTTTTCATCTACGACGTCCTTAGTTCTGGTTTGACGTACACGGCTTCTAATCTGAGTTTTTCTACAGCGCGAACTTTTATGACCGATCTTATTGCATAAATGGCATCTTTTTGTTAAAAATGGGCAATCCATTACCCAATGTATTCCACCAGATCTGAAACAAGCGCTCGGTGCTTTTAGTTTTTCTGAGTTTCGGTGGTTAGTATCTGTGTGCCATTTCGACGGGTTTTTCTTAGTTACTTTTTTATATTCGCGATACCTGCTTCGATATTTCTTGCATCTGTTTTTATAATTTCTACTTTTTGACAATCCTTAGTCAATTTTTGAAGTTTTAAGTTCGGTTTATTTTTTAATTTTGTAAGGACTCTGCGCCTGATTTCCGCATCTTTTCCCGAGGTTAACCCTTGCGCAAACACAAAACATTTAAAATTGTTTGCTGTTAGTTCAGTGTTTGTTCACTAAAGCTGCCTTGGTGGCAAAATTGTCATTATCGTCTTTTACCACATTCAACCATCTCCAAAGCTTATGGAAAAGAGACGTTTTCGGCGAGAAAAGTTCTGTTAACAAATTTACCGTCTAATTGAATGATAAATGTGCTGTTTTCCGAGGCAAGATGTAATCCACGAATTTATCATGCTCAGCCGTTTCCAATTTTCGTAGTAGAAGTCTTGTTTTCTTTTGATCAGACCAGTTGCTGTAGTCAATATTAAAAAAAAATCTTCATAACGCCGAAAATATGCCGCGAATGATTTTTCTTCTTTTTCGGATTTAAAATTGTCTATCGCGGTCCATATTGCATTCTAAGAAAATGCTGAATTGCTTTCCGCGTTCCCATTATTCTTAACAATTTCTGTAAGTAATTCCTCCGTTCGGCTAACTGTTTTTGAACTTCCTTTTTCTGTTCCTCGGTTCGTAATTGACGTTCAGCTAACTGTTTTTGAACTTCTAATTGACGTTTGGCTAACTGTTTTTAAACTTCCTTTTGCTGTTACTCGGTTCGTATTCGACATTCCACTAACTGTTTTTGAAATTCCTTTTGCTGTTCCTCGAATCGTATTTGACGTTCAGTCCAGTGTTTTTCGGATTGTGACTGACGCTTTGCGACATCGATATGCATCTTGGTCAAATGTTCCAGCGCTACTTTCAGTTCGTCCATTTTGCTTTGTCAGCATTAGCAATTTCAAAACGTTCGCTGAATTGGCAACACCGTTTTATTCTTCCTTATTTCTTCCTCCAGACAATAAAACGGACAGAAAAAAAACATAAATATATAAAAAGTTCATTGTCTAAAGAAAAAAAATAAAGTGTATATTTTTCTCCAGAGAAAAAAAAAATAACGCCCGATTTTAGCAGCGAAAATCACAAGTGACGAATTCTTTTTCCAAAAGTATAAAAAAAAATTACCTAAGTCGCGACGAACCTTTTTCTTTTTGCAAAAGTACAGCGCTATCTTTGAAAGTCGTGACGAACTTTTTTCTTTTCAACTCTTTTTTCCATAATGATCTGCGTTTTTTTGTTTTTTTTTTTAGTTACCCTGAACCTTTCAGTTGCAAGTGTTATGTTAGACACTTCCTTGGCTTGATAACATTCGAGTCCGATGTCGTTATTATTTTTAGAATACTATTTAAACGCGAGTGTTTTTTTTTTTCAATGTCGTTACTAGTTTCGATTTTAGTATGTTCCGGTAATCCAATGTCGTCAGTGTCTAGTTTTTTTTAAAAAACTGTTTTTAAATGTGAGTACATTCTTCGAATCCAATGTCGCCAGTATTATGGCTTGCAATAAGCCACAAAGAAAAGAGAACAACGGAATAGAGTTTAAATAATGTATTACTGGAACAACAACGTAAAAAGGTTACAACTGAAGAGTAGTAAACGTCACCGAGCAGGCGAGGGTCGCTCTGGTGTTAATATTTATTTGCATAAATATACACAAAATGTGGCACAAGGCCAAAAATAGGGGGGGGGGGTTAATGTGGACCTATCTAACATAAAGTTTACTTAACTAGACTCTTTCACCAGAATACCAGAATCACTCTATGGGAATCCTAATTATAACCCGAAAAATGATATATACATGATGTGGGGGGGGGGCTAAAAATTTTATATACAAAAAGAATGAAATATTTACAATGAAAAAATAGTAGTTAGTAAAAGAGCCCCCCACTACTAATTGTGGCAGATAGAAAGCTTTGTCAGTCGAAAAGACGCAGGTCCACACGAAAACTGACTTTATTGAATAAACACCACAAAGACGACCTGCATCACTGACAAAGCAGTCCATCCGTCACCTAATTGGGGTCGGGAATGGGGGTTATCGAACCTAAGGTGGGAAAAAAAAAAAAAAAGGGGGGGGACAAGGGCAAACTAAAAGAGGGACTGGGACGATGAACACATACATACTCTAGCTAAGTTAAAAAATCAAACAATAAAGCCTAATTAACCCATACTAAACTAATCGGTCCGATACTGATGTCTTGTTAGTTCAGGATACCCAAAATCCTTTTTGACCTAAATCAAATCAGAAACGAATTCAAGGCCAGCTCCAGTCACTCTACACAGTCGCGAAGCTTTCACCCACCTTTCGTTGAAATTCACAGGAGTGAGTTTCACCTTCTCCAGCTTAATTCGCATTTTCAACCGATGCTTGAACATGAGAACAAGCTGGGGAGCAGTGAAGGTCTCATCTCCGTAAACCTCCTTCTGTCGTGTCGACCAAATCACGCCTCTCATAACAGCTAGCAAACACAGAAAAACATAACGTTCCTCTTTCTTCATACTCGGCGCCCAATTGCAGCACGGGGAAACCGCATCCAGCACAAAAAAACGCCCGTTCAGTATGCGAACCGTGAAGCTCTCAACTAACTCACATAACGGTCGAACGATAGCGCAGCGGAAGAAAGCATGGCTTAGGTCTTCCTCCCATTCTCCGCATCGGACACAACTAGGTGTCATTGTAAAACCCGCTATGAAAAGTTTTTTGTGAACCCAGAGGGCATCTTGGATTACCAGCCAGGTGAGCGATGCCTCGTAGTTATCGAAACAGCTCATCCCGGGCGCCCAAGGCCACATCGAGCGACGCTCCTCATTCGTGAAACCGAACTCCTCAATCTTTTCGTCTCGGACAGATCCCCTCACTAAAACCCTATATAGCGCTTTGTGAGACAACAGCCGGGTGTCAGAGAGGCTTTCATTCACCCGTTGAAATGATAGAAATGGCATTCGTTTCGGGGCCTCCTGCGTGCCTCCCCCTCAGCCGAATGCACACTCTCCAAAGCCGGAAAGGCTTTCTTAGTGTCTTCCATCCAGAAGACACCGTTCCCTAAGTCAGGTGTACACATTCGGTCTAGGTATATCAGCCTTAGAGTGTGTCTACGTATTTTGATATTCGGCATACCCAGACCGCCTTCAGACGGATGCAGGCAACAGATCTCCCGAGCAACCATGGCTTGCTTTCCGCGCCATAAGAACGCGAAAAGAGCACGCACTAGTTCAAGTAGTGAGGACTTCGGGAGTGGAAGCACTGATAGACAGTATAGGATCAGGGAGTAGATATGAGTATTGCATACCTCCGCCCGACCCTTTAAAGTTAGATTTCTCAAAGACCACAAATGAGCTGTGGTCTTGACCGCTTTCAACACTTCCGACCAATTTTTCTCCAGCTGGAGGTCGGGGCCAAACCAGACGCCGAGTAGCTTGCAGGGCCCATCAGTCCAGCCAAAGGGCCCCTGAAGGGGCGTTCCCCTCCAGGCACCAACACGTAAGCCAATAGGCTTAACGTGGTTGATTATGGCCCCTGTTACCTGTGCATACCGTCTTGTTTCCATGTCGACGACTCTAATCTCGGCATTGCTCGTTACAAGCACAGTCACGTCGTCGGCATAGGCGGTATACTTTACTGGGGTAGAACCACCTGGCAAAGTAATCCCGCGAAGGACCGGATTCACCCTAAGCTGGCGCAAAAAGGGCTCAAGCGCGATGACATACAGCATGGGTGATAACGGACAACCTTGACGGATAGATCTTGTTAACCTGAAGGGCTTCGATCTCACCCCATTCACCTCCACCATAGCACCGGGGTTAGCATACAAGAGGCGAATCCATGAGCGAAACTGGGGTCCAAACCCAGCCGAGCAAAGAACAGCCCCTAGGTAACGATGGTCCACCCTATCGAATGCTTTGGACTGATCTAAATTGATCAGCGCGGCTTGTGTCGACTTTCTCTATGATCAAGCGTATCGCGTGCAAATTATCTTGAATCGTCCGGCCCTTAACAGAACATGTCTGTTCGGGACTTATGAGACGATGTAAAACAACCTGCAGACGATTTGCTAAGATCTTGGCCAAAATCTTTAACTCTGTGTTTAACATCGTTAAGGGCCGGAAATTGCTAATCCCATCCCCTCCATTTTTATCTTTGCGAAGCAATTTAATGATTCCCCTGGTAAAGTACTGAGGTATAGACCCGTTCCTAAACCAGGAGTTGAAGAGTGTGGCCAGCAAAGGAATAAAAATGGGCGACAGCCTCAAGTACACCTCGTAAGGCAGACCATCAATCCCAGGGGTCCTGTCTTGCCCGACTTGTTTCAGAGCCTCAAGGACTTCTTCCTCTTTTATGCTACCTTCACACGTAGCTGCTTCGGTCGCTTCAAGGCGAGAAAAGTCAGCTAAATACGTGTCAAACTATTCAATCTCCAGACCGGGCTCCATGGTAAAAAGCTCCTGCAAATGAGCTCGAAAACCCTCCAGGATTCCATCATTTGATGTTACGGTTCGTCCGTCCGGCAATGTGACACTGGCGATGTGTCGATCAGTCGCACGTCGACGCTCCTCCGCACGCATTGACGCGGCCATGTTTGTTGCCTCGTTCGGCACTCTTTTTAACCTAGCCCTAACTACTAGACCCTGGTCCTTCCTGTTATCCAGGGAGTCCAGTTCAGCCTTAATTAAAGTATAACTATCACTATCCCCCTCCTCCACCGCCCTTTTTAATCTATCATCTAGTGCCGCTTTCGCTGCTCTAGAATTAAGATTGAGTCGATGACTAAAATCAGCAGCGAAGGACCTAATTACTTGTTTAAGTTTTCCCCACCACTTATTCCCGATAATGGCTCCCGTCAATTCCCTCTGTATTGTTAGTAAAAGTTGTTCCCGGAAGCCCTTCACGTCGAACAACGACGTGTTGAACTTCCAGTAACTAGCCATCCTAGGTTTAACGCTATCTAAGTTTACCCGAGCCCGGACTAACCTATGGTCCGAATAAACTATGTTATGAAAACTTGGACAGTCTAAAAGCCCTAAGTCGACTCTCTTAACTAAGAACCGATCGATGTAACTCGAAAGTTGCACCGGATCGGAGCCGCGTCTACCTGTCCAAGTCCAAACTACATCCCTGGGCTTTTCGTTTCGAAATTTATCGACAAGATCAAACTTGTCAATAAAGTCTCGAAACGCCTTAGCATCCAGGTTCTGGTTAGTAGCCCTTGAAGTATTACCCCCGCGATCTAAATCGGGATCCAGGACCGCGTTCCAGTCTCCCGCTAAAACTATCCGCCGAGACGAATTCATGAAGGGCTCAATCCCCCGAAAAAAGGAAACCCTCTCGCCATGGCTATTGGGAGCATAAACCCCAATAAATCGAAATGCCACATCCTTTACGGTAACATCCAGCACGTGCACTCTTCCCTCTGGATCAGCATAGACTGGGTCACACGAAGCATCAAGAGTGCGTCTAACTAGCCAGGAAACACCCCTCGAGTGGGAATCAAAATGTGCTGAATAGAGCTGAAAGTCTCTAAGCAGCACACCCTGATAATCACTGGGAATGAAGTGCGTTTCCTGTACACAGCATATATCCACCCCGAGGCGTTGAAGGTCGCGTGCAACTCGAAGTTTACGAGAGGCGTCCCTCAACCCTCGGACATTCAAAGTAGCTAACCTTAAAGCCATTGTGATCTATCTAGGGTTGGGTATCCTTAACAAACATGGACGGTGCCAAGACACCGACAGCTGTCCCCAATGATCCAGAGGTCATCTCATTAGTGATGGCCCCATCAGGGGACAGACCACCGATGTCTAGAGGAAATGTTAACTTAATCGCTCTATAAAGTGAAGGGTGGATTTTTATGGGGACCCGTCCAACACATAGTTTCTCCATTTTAAGTATGTCAGAGTCGCTAAAAAAGGCTGCTGGAGGAATGATATTAAAAGCGGAGTTTGCTTCCTCCAGCATAGTCCAAACTCCTTTGGCCTCTTCACGACTTCTGACCACAGTTAAAAGTCTTTTGGCATTAGGAAAATTTTCTGGGTTTGTAATGTCCAGTTTGCTTATCTGCTTCACCGCGTAGAGGTTTCGGTAGTCTTTTCTAACGTGATTTTTGGATATGGTCTCTATATTAGCCGTGATCTTACACACGTCTTTGCCCTGAAAAAAAGGGGGTCTTTTCTTTTTCTGGTCTTTTTCCACGGAGGGACTTCTTTGTCTTTTCTTTTCAGAAGTAGAAGGGCGAGGTGATGGAGGAGGGGGCATGTCAATTTTCATAGGGGAAGCGGGAGGGGAGTTTTGGGGTGTATTGTTTGGGGAGCAGAATGGAGACGGTTTAGGGGACGGTTTAGGGGTCTTTTTGGATGGGGAGCCTAGGGTTGTCAACTTTGGGTCTCTTTTTGGTACGTTTGCGGGAGAGAGGGGTGGCGCTTTACGGGGTGATCTTTTCTCTTTTGGAGGAGGGGCAGGCTTTTCGGGGAAGAGAGATTCGGGGAAATCTAATATTTTTTCTTTTTCTTTTTTCTTCTCGCTTTGCTTGCGCTTTTCATCAAGCGAGTCCTTTATTTTTAGCAGGGCCTTAAACTTGTTGCCCCCCGGGTCTTTACTGGTCCTAATGTCTAGTATCTGCTCTTTGGTCAATTTATCCGCGTACGTTTTACGAGGCGATTTTGAAAACGGTACCAGCGTCCATTCTCTCTTTTTAGGCGATTCCATCTCAGAGTTGAATTTTTTTTCGAATTCTTCTGTTGTGATTTCTTTAATCACTTCAATTTTTTTGCTTGTATTTGGCGTTCTAGCCTCAGGTTCGAGGTGCCCAACAATCACCTCTTTAGGGTTTGTTGTGTTTGTCACATTGGTTTTGGTCTTTTTCGGACATGTGTAGGTTAAGTGACCTACTTCACTACAAATCCAGCAGGTCGGCCTCCTCCCTGTGACCACAATGGGGAGTTTTTCAGCTCCCGCTTCCAGGAAGTAGGGTATTTCGAGGAAAGCTTCTTTGTTTAATAGTATGTCGAAGGACCAGACTCCGTTGTACTGGTCCACCTCTATACCAGTGATATCACCGAATTTCAGGAGGTAGGCAGCTAGATATTCACCTGGGACCGCCCCTGGCACTTCGAAAATGGAAACAGTCGTTCTCCTCCGTCCTAGGTACTCCATTCTTAAAATGTATTCTTGTGTAATGATTTCTTTTTTAGTTAGTGCGACGCATTCTTCTTCTGTTTTAAACAGGGCGGCCCAGGTATTGTAGCCTCTGCATTTCGTTACACGATCCGCACGCATTCCTGCCGTTGCCAGTAATTTAGTTACAGTTTCCTTTGTTGACCTGATCAATTTTTTGGTCTTGCGATCTACCACAAAAAGTGAGATCGTTTTCTTGGCAAATTCCTGTGCCGTGGTGCTTCTAACGTAACTCCTGTTTCTGTAACATATTGCAAACATTTCCTTGCTTCCGTTAAAAAGTTGTTAACGTCTATTTTAACTTTGGGTGGTTTTGCCCACCCATTCTTTTGTTCGCCACTTTTGTCCTCTTCCGACGGCACATTGCTGGCGGACGCCATGGCCGACGGGTTAGAGAGAGGGGGGGAAAAAAAAATAAAAAATAAAAAATAAGATAAAAGTCCCGTTCAAAAATTACAGCAGGAAAATAACAACTTTAACAAATAAAACAAATTTAACACGGCGATAACAATAATAATAATAATATGTAAAACAATCGCAGGAAAAATAACAAACCAACGTGACGATAAAGACTCCGGGAGCTCTGGCGTTTAATGCACACCTGGGATCAAAAGTTATATGGTTTATATAATGGATAGAACAGTCCATTTGAAGGGTGATTCCCCCACAACATTATTATAAATGATTTGTTCAGACTAATCTTATTTACTCATATTTTGAGATTTTTTTTATATATAATTTTAAATTTAGCGGTTTTTCCTTAAAATTATAGAAAGAATTCCGTTTGGTTTTTATTGCTATTGTATATTTAATCTGAAACCCTAATATCTACTTTGTACACAACCCTTTTGGACTAATATTGCGCCTCTTTAAAATCCTTTTGATATGTATGAAAATGCATTTTATCCATAAGGAGTGCTGATACACGATTTCTTCGTGAGAATTTCTTTATTCAAGGACTCTGAAACTGATTACGTCTTCGGGGCCTCCGAAAATCATTAGCGGATTTCTAAAACTACTTTCTGGATTATTCTACATACGATTTCACTGGATATTTACTTTCGTTTTATTTTATTTTGGAGTGCAACTATTTCACGTTCGATTAATTATTTGTTTTATACGTGAACTTTCTTAGCTTTTCTTTTTCTTACTTATATAACTTTACTCTTTATCCGTTTAACTTATTCTATTACAATTATTTTATCTATTAGTATGCATATATATTTTCATCTATATATACATATATATTTATTTGTAAATATTTATATACATATCAATTAAATCTGTAAATATTTCTATACATATAATTTTATATATTTATATGCGTATATATTTTATCCATATATATACATATACTTGTATGCGTATATATTTTATCTATGTAAATACTTGTATACGTATTTATTTTATATCTGTATATATTTGTGAACGTATATATTTTATCATATATATATATATATATTTGTATCCATATATATTTTATCTATATCTATATCTATATATATATATATATATATATATATATATTTGTATCCATATATATTTTATCTATCTATCTATATATATTTGTATCCATATTTATATTTTATCTATATATACAAATATATATATATTATCTATCTATATATATATTTGTATCCATATTTATATTTTATCTATATATACAAATATATATATTTTATTTATCTATATATATATTTTTATCCGTACATATTTTATCTATCTATATATATATTTGTATATGTATATATTTTATATATATATTTGTATGCGTATATATATATTATATATATTTGTATGCGTATATATTTTATATATATATTTGTATACGTATATATTTTATATATATATTTGTATACGTATATATTTTATATATATATTTGTATACGTATATATTTTATATATATATTTGTATACGTATATATTTTATATATATATTTGTATACGTATATATTTTATATATATATATTTGTATACGTATATATTTTATATATATATATTTGTATACGTATATATTTTATATATATATATTTGTATACGTATATATTTTATATATATATATTTGTATACGTATATATTTTATATATATATATATATATTTGTATACGTATATATTTTATATATATATATATATATATATATTTGTATACGTATATATTTTATATATATATATTTGTATACGTATATATTTTATATATATATATATTTGTATACGTATATATTTTATATATATATATATTTGTATACGTATATATTTTATATATATATATTTGTATACGTATATATTTTATATATATATATATATATTTGTATACGTATATATTTTATATATATATATATTTGTATACGTATATATTTTATATATATATATATTTGTATACGTATATATTATATATATATATATATTTGTATACGTATATATTTTATATATATATATATTTGTATACGTATATATTTTATATATATATATATATATTTGTATACGTATATATTTTATATATATATATTTGTATACGTATATATTTTATATATATATATTTGTATACGTATATATTTTATATATATATATTTGTATACGTATATATTTTATATATATATATTTGTATACGTATATATTTTATATATATATATTTGTATACGTATATATTATATATATATATATATTTGTATACGTATATATTTTATATATATATATATTTGTATACGTATATATTTTATATATATATATTTGTATACGTATATATTTTATATATATATATTTGTATACTTATATATTTTATATATATATATATTTGTATACGTATATATTTTATATATATATTTGTATACGTATATATTTTATATATATATTTGTATACGTATATATTATATATATATTTGTATACGTATATATTATATATATATTTGTATACGTATATATTGTATATATATTTCTATACGTATATATTGCATATATATTTCTATACGTATATATTGCATACATATATATATTTCTATACGTATATATAATATATATATTTGTATACGTATATATTATATATATATTTGTATACGTATATATTATATATATATATTTGTATACGTATATATTATATATATATATATTTGTATACGTATATATTATATATATATTTGTATACGTATATATTATATATATATAAATTTGTATACGTATATATTATATATATATATTTGTATACGTATATATTATATATATATTTGTATACGTATATATTATATATATATATTTGTATACGTATATATTATATATATATATTTGTATACGTATATATTATATATATATTTGTATACTTATATATTTTATATGTATATATTTGTATACGTATATATTTTATATGTATATATATTTGTATACGTATATATATTATATGTATATATATTTGTATACGTATATATATTATATGTATATATATTTGTATACGTATATATATTATATGTATATATATTTGTATACGTATATATATTATATGTATATATATTTGTATACGTATATATATTATATGTATATATATTTGTATACGTATATATATTATATGTATATATATTTGTATACGTATATATATTATATGTATATATATTTGTATACGTATATATATTATATGTATATATATTTGTATACGTATATATATTATATGTATATATATTTGTATACGTATATATTTTATATGTATATATATTTGTATACGTATATATTTTATATGTATATATATTTGTATACGTATATATTTTATATGTATATATATTTGTATACGTATATATTTTATATGTATATATATATTTGTATACGTATATATTTTGTCTATATATATATATATATATAAAAGTATATATTTTGTCTTTATATATATATATATATTTGTATACGTATATATTTTGTCTATATATATATTTGTATACGCATATATTTTGTCTATATATATATTTGTATACGCATATATTTTGTCTATATATATATATATATATTTGTATACGTATATATTTTATCTATATATATATATTTTGTATACGTATATATTTTATCTATATATATATATTTTTTATACGTATGTATTTTATCTATATATATATTTGTATATGTAGATATTTTATCTCTCTATACGTATTTGTATATGTACATATATTATCTATCTATCTATTTTTATACATATATATTTTATGTATATACATTTATGTATATTTATATATTTATATATTCATGGACTATGTTATTTATAAATAAACAACCTATGTGTGTTCACATTCCTAAATATAGGGCAATAATGCAGATGTAATGTAGGAAATTTATCGCATTATGTCAATTATTAAATGTTATTACTATAACAACAAAAATATTACGACATAAATTGATAAACGATAAATTATAACTTAAATTCAGGAACGCTCCTCTTGGCGTAATGTTTAACGTATCGATTACTGGTTCGGGGGTCGTGTGTTCAAATGCTGTCAATCTGCCACGTTGATGAGCCGTAATGAAGCAACACGTATTCATGATTAACTATTTTATCTCTCTCTTTCTCTCTCTCTCTCTCTCTCTCGCTGTTTTAAATATTGTAAAACAAAACAACCAATCAACATTCACACATACTGCATTGTCATACATACATTTAAACAGACAGGTGATATTTATATTATAGATGAGATATTACATAACTGCGTACACAACGACGACTGTGATGAGAATTCATTATTTAAAGGGGATTGAGTTACACTTTGGAGGAGGGTATTAGATATGTTCTTTTACAAATACGAATCACAAAAACACAGCGGGCTTTGGGGAGTGTGGAGCCACACTTTAATTGCCATTACTACCAGGTTTACTCTGACCCGAAGTGGTAGTACCTGTTAGGGTCCCAACTATGGGTTAAATAGAAACCGACTTGAAAAAAACAAAAAACAAATATACTCTATTAAAAAATTGTTTTTCAAAATCACTGGATTCGGCATTAAATAACTAGAAAAGGGTTGATATGCCGTAAAACAAACAAACAAACAAACAAAAACACATTATCTTTCATGTTAAATGATGACAAACGAAAGCTTATAAATAATTTGATTATCTTTAGTCATGTTAACTGGTGATGATGATGATGGTGATTGTCAGGAATTCGATTGCCTTTAGAATTACATTGTCTTGCCACCCTTCCTTTCGCTTCCGAAAGGGGCTTAGCTAACTCTCCTCTCTCTCTCTGACTGATTTGCTTGATTTCCAACCTCTTAACTCAATATATCCTTATATATCTTTCTTTGTGACGTCAGAAAAATGCCTATGTGAATACATTTTCTCACGTTGATTCATGTACACATATGTCCACACGTTTTTGCAGCACAAAGAAGATTCCTCAATGCATTGTCTATTTTTCCTAACTGCCATATCTTTGTTTTGTAATTTTTTTCTACTAATAGAATAATAATAGCAATTCACTAAATTCTTTGAATCGCATCTAAATAGCAATATTAATTCTTTTCAACTCTTGAATACTGAGATCGATTCTAGCCTTTTCTTTATAATAAATATTATTAACGTCTTTCTGTAATTACCCTGGTTATATTCTGTGTTGTTATTTAATATTCTATTATGATTTTCTTCCGCAACTATAGCTTAATTTAATAGTGTTTTTTTTATTGAATATTTTGTCATATATATTACAAGAGAAAAATGCGAGTATGAAAAGTAATATGGTTAAGCTTAAACATGGAAAAGTAAAGGACTAGTTGTTAAAACTGGAAAAGGAAAGGACAAGATATTCTAGTAAAAAAATATAATAAATTTATAATTTAAAATGTTGCAGTATTAAGACTTGATTATATAGTGTTATAAATTGAATTAAAAAAAATTCTCATCAAGGACTTTTTCACCTTCGAGTTGAAGACGATCATATTGTAGTTAGCTAGAAAGCAGGGAAACGGAAGAGAGTTCCACAGGCGGGTAGTTCTAGGAAAAAACGTTTTTTTCATGGAATCTACGTTTTACGTTTGGGGGAGGGCTCCATGTTTTGACAAGCTTCTAGGCTTGACCTTTACTCCTGATCTGAAATGGAACACGTACATCAAATCTGTTGCCAAGGTTGCTAAAAACATTGCGGGATCCTTCTACCAGTAGAGATCTCACTGCAGATGTCATTCTCTATCTACATAAAAGCCAAGTACGTCCAAGGATGGAGAACTGTTGCCACATCTGGGCAGGAACTGCTAGAAGCAGCTTATCATGCTTTGACAAAGTTCAAAATAGACTTCGTAGTTTAGTGAGGGGTGCTCTTTTCTCTTCCCTGTAACATCTTTCCTACAGAAGAGACGTTGCAAGCCTGTCTTTGTTTTATCGTTATTTCCATGGCTAGTGATCGTCTGAGCTCCAATCTCTGGTCGCCCCTCGCCAATCTTTCACGAAAAACACTCATCTACCTTAAACCACTGTCAATAATTTCCCCTACTCTTTATCTGTGCCTAAACAAAAACATAGACTCCATGAATAAAGCTTCTTTCTTAGGAGTGCACGCCTGTGGAACTCTCTTCCTTTTGCCTGTTTCCCATCTGACTACAATTTGGTTGTCTTCAAGTCAACATAAACAAGTTCTTGATGAACCATCCCTTTAAGTAATCCAATTGACCAAATTTCCATTACAAACGATTACTACGATATTATATTATTGACTACTGTACACTTAATAATCCTTACCCTCACGTGGCTTCCGGGCCTTGATAAGTGGTGACCCCATGTAAAAAAACATGTTCCATAAAGAATGGCGTGGCGAACTTTTCGCTTACACTGGAGTTTGTATTAATTCTTTTGACTTGCTAATATAGGCCATTGAAATAGTAATGTCTTTTTAACGATTAAGTACATTGAGTAATTAACCTGGATGTTTCATTTTTAAAAAGTTAAACGTTTTGGTTGCACAAATCATGTTCTTGACGCCAATAGAAAAGTGAACATGCCGTTTTTTAAATATAGATGTTAATCTCATTTTTTTTTTTAACGCTTATAAAAAAAAAGGTTCTTTTTTCCAACTCTGTATTCGTTGAAAATAAAACTGTGAACTGAACATTCAATGTAACATTGATCATGTTGCATTGAATGTATAATTTGAATTATGTAACTTGCTTTCATGAGTAGTTTTTATCTTGTAAAAGATACGTGTCGGTCAGAGAGCAAATTGTTGGGGTTTACGGCATATCAACTATCGTTCAGGCATTCTTACGCCGAAACATTTGCATACGACTTGTAGATTCATTTGTTTTGTAGGTGAATGCAAGGTGCCTTCAATAAGTTTCCAGACTTTTTTTTTGTATGAGCACTTTTATTGATAGTACGCACGTGAAACTCTAATCCCTTTCGAAGTAATCTCCTTCGGCTGCAAGGCCCCATGGAAGTCCTCTTGTGTGAGCCTGCCAATGACCTTCGTCACAGCCTCTTTCATCTCCTCAAGTGTCTCATAATGACAGCATCTAAGGTTTTCTCTACGCTTAGGGAATAACCAAAAGTCACAGGGAGCAAGGTCTGGACTATAAGGAAGATGACGAACTGTCTTAATGCTCATCTTTATCAAACAGTATGTGACACGGATGGAGATGTGGACTGGTGCATTCGCGCAAAACTTCTGCATCTTCAGTTCTTCGTGAATAATTGTGTGTACACTTCTCATACTGACATTAACCTGTGCACTTATTGTCTCTATAGACACATGACAGTCCTTATCCATGAACTTCTTTATTTATCAATCAACTCTGGTGTTCTTACTTGCTTAATCCTCCCACGTCTCTCATCATCCCTCACAGACTCCCTGCTTTCTTTGAATCTCTTGTACAACTCGAAAACTGGTGCTTGATTCATGCAAGATGGTTCAAAATCAGTCTGAAGAATTCTATATGTTTCTGTAGCATTTTTGTACAAGTTTAAAACAGAATTTTACTGTATATTGTTCTTCTAAATTGTCCTCACGTCTAGATTGCATTTTTAAAATTCACCAGTTGTGACAATTAGGCTTTAGTAGGGTGGATTCCAATCCCTTTTGTAGCTGTTCATTTGAACCTGAAATCATAAACATTGGTCAGTCATCTTATGAGATGTTACGCAATAACATACGAGAATTACATTTCTGAATTTTTTAGATGAGGATTGGTTATATGTATTATCATCCATCGGATTACTGTCCTCATCTTGAGTGTGATTCTCACAACGTTTCGGTCGATATAACCTCCGACCTTCTTCAGTTGTATCTTGTCGAACTCGGGAATGTTTCTGTCGAACTCGGGAATATAGTAATAATTAGTAATAAATGGTGATATTTACAACTAGAAATAAAAAGTAGGTTTAAGCTCCTAAAACTCGTACTAGAATTTTCCGCAAGGACCCGTAGCGCAGTGGTTAGAGTACTGGGAAAAATCAATTGTAAAAGTGATATTTTCCTGAAGGTTGAAGGTTCAATCCTCAGTGTGGGCGACCTCTATCCAGTCATGGCTGGCGGAACAAGAGAACGCTACCCCCGTGAAGTAAATAAAGGGTTCCGCTCGAAATTCCATCCAAATTCCCGAGTTCGACCAGATACACCTGAAGAAGGTCGGAGGTTATATCGACCAAAACGTTGTGAAAATCTCACTCAAGATGAGAACAGTAGTCCGATGAATAATAATACATCTAAGTCTGGAAACTTATTGAAGGCATCTCGTATCTTGTACTAACTAACCCTTGATAAAGTGTGCCTTCATCTCTCATGCAGCTAATGTTTTAGGTTGCTTCCGCGGTTTTGATTAAGTTAAAAGTCTTAAAGTATAAGTGCTCGAATTAGATGATCTTGCACGTTTATCCTCGGATATAAATCACACCAAAGTATGCTATACATAGCGTACTAGTGGGCTACTTAGCAGAATACTATATTAATCTCGATCTGTCGTTTCTGCTATTTGTAATATTGTGGGAGTTTGTATAAAATAGGAGGATGTAAATCGTGTATATATTTGAGTTTCTATTCTTGTCTAGTGTATATAATTGTATGCGAGTGTATATACGCGTGGATGTATGTGTAATTGTCTATCTAAAGTTCGTTGTGTGTCTATGTACATTGAAATATAGTTCATGACGAAACAATATTATACATAAATACTTTTACAAAACAAAGGACGAATAAGTTATTTGGGGTTTCAACATTTTGCCAATCGCGAAATATATCTGGTTCATCTTAGGTCTTGTCCAGATACAAAAGTTGCAATGAAAATTCTTCCTACGAACGACAGAGCCGCGGGTTTTATTTTCGGCAACATTTTATTTCAGAGTAGTTTAAAAAAATTTTTTTTTAATTCTTGGAAAGTTGCACGCTGATTCTGATTATCGCCATTTCTGACCCCCTTTGCTGGGAGCCATCACGATCTGTCGACCGTCTGTTTTCTCTCTCGACTCTGAGTAAATCTTTTCTCTAATTCCCACGTATCTCAAAAAGACCATCTCCTTCAAAATGACGTTATTAGTATACGTCGATAATCACCTGATGTTTTTACATGTCATTATTTCCAAGTTTCAAGTAAATTGTTATAAGATTTTTAAGTTACATTCCTAAATTAATGTAAAAAATATTCTGAATATTTTTATTATTGTAGAACATATTTTAGCTGCCAAAACTTAGGCTTGAATAATCATAAAAATCAGCGCCCAGCACACCTTTCGGCGTTACCTGGTCAGTATCCAACATATTGAGTACTTTCTTTCCTTTTATCATGATAGCCAACGCCTGGTGGGATTCAGGACGATGCACCCTGATATGTTATCCATCGTTAGAATCAGTCGTTCATCCCTCAATGCATCGGGGCTAAATCTTTTACTTCCTCTAAAACTCCTGAAATCCAGGGAAGCTATATCTGGCACATTAGTTTATAGCGTTAAGTAATCCTGTAAAATCAAACGTAAGAGAAAACAGAAAACTATTTCAATATTTTAATTTTCAAAACAATGAGTGGCACATGTCTAAACCATCTCAATTAATGAATGCTCGTTTATATTCTGTTTGATATTGTTTTTAAGTGTGTGTGTGTGTGTGTGTGAGTGTGTGTGAGAGAGAGAGAGAGAGAGAGAGAGAGAGAGAGAGTCATATATTTGCATTGCATTGTGTGAATATTAATAGGGATTCCGAAAAAGTAAAAATCATGTTGAATGGGTAATAAGGAGAAATAACACTAACATAGTCGACAAAGGTTTGTGTTTTAAATTGATATTTCAAGTATTCAGTTTCAGGGAAGTGAGATTATGAACACATGTAAATGAGGACCCAGGTGTACTCTGTTGAATACGTTCCGCTTGAGATATCATTCAGGACAAATTTCAAATTCCTACGTGTAATAGCCTCTCGTATTACTACCTGCATTTAGAATTTAGTTTGCTATGCCATTTTCTACTCCATACTACCTTTTTTTTTCAGAGTGACGTTGATCGTCTTTCTCTACTCTATCGTTATTATTATTGAAGACGCTCGACTGGGATTCAATGTATGCCACCCCTGTCCCCTGTAAAACATTCCCAACAAAAACTCGTCTAGTTGCAAGCAATGTCAATAGTTTCTCTCTCTCTCTCTCTCTCTCTCTCTATATATATATATATATATATATATATATATATATATATCCCTCTCTCTCTCTCTCTCTTTATATATATATATATATATATATATATATATATATATATATATATATATATATATATATATAAACTAAACGAGACTTCCAATACCAAAGTTTCTTTCGTAGAACCACCCGCCGGTGGAAAACAATATAGTGCTATTGCCTCCCAGCTTGTTTTCAAGTCCAGTGTAAACAAATTTCAGTGGAGACGCTCTCTTAATTAATCAAATTTTACCCAATAATTACTATCATTAGCAATCATCACGGCATTGTCTTGCCATCCCTCTGACACTCATTTAATCCTTACCTTCGAATGATATTTGGACTTTACTAAGTGGCGACAGATTAGTAAAACAAAAGATAAAAATTGGATTTATCTCAGGAGCAAAAACATCACCTGTCTCCATTTTTCTCTCCAAAATTATTCTAGCTTGGAAAAATGCTAAATACTTTGATATCATTGGCCTTTCGACTAGGAACAAAGTGTAGTATCTGACTGATCCTATATTTAGCGTTTTCAGTTCTCGGTTACAGAAGTCTTTCTTGAGTGGAGCAATGTTTATTATTTTCTTCCAATTCAGAGTGCTGCCGAAAGTAAACCCAAAATTACGTTCTTTATATATATATATATATATATATATATATATATATATATGAAGAGCATCAAGGAGTATGATAACTGGAGAGCGAAGGCCGAAAATCGTGTTCTGGAAGAAGGTGGTGGTTGGCGCTGCAAGTAAAAGAAATGTACAGTTGTGGACGGACAATGATTGCGCTAGCTGGAGCCAGTATCTCCACCTGCTGAGGCAGTCTACATATGTGTCAATTGTAGCAGGACTTTTAAGAGAACGATTGGGTTGGCCTTACATTTACACCACGAATGTTAAGTATACTGTGGTCGTTTTTAATGAAACGGACAGCGCTCATGTTGCAGTTAAACTGACTTTTTTTTCGTGCGAAAACAAAGAAATGTTTCACGGGAATGATAAAACTACAAACATCAAAAATGGTTTTTGTTTCATCGTTTTTCGGTTTTAGTGATCATCGGGTGGAAAATCCGTTTTATAAAATCGGTTTCGAATCCTAGTAAACATACCGTATTGTTCGACGACCAACTATGTTTTCAGGTGTGAATATTCGAAAAATAAATACATTTTCACTCATTCCTGCGAAAACACGAACCTCCCACTGTATTATCGGAACGATAAGAACTAGGTACGTGCAAAATGAATAGCCGATGCTCAAAATGTATAAACACCAATTCACCAAAAATCAGTAAATTAACCAATTTTAATGAAAATTTCAGTATTTATCAAATAATGATCACCGAAAATAATGAATATATAATTTTTACTTAAATCTTAGTTTTAAAATATAATCAAAAGTAGTCGGAAACATACAAAAAATATGATAAATCGGCTTTAAAAACTATGTACCCCTATCTTAATTTCACCAGTTTTTACCCGTACTTAATAAAAACCTAATATAAAATGAATACTTGCATTGAATTTCTTGTAAATGTCACTACAGAAATGTTGTATTTGATCTTGGTATAGGGGTTTATATTAAATTGCTTTCCTGAAGAGAAAGACAGGTATAAACCAAATATTGTTATAGGCTCTGAAAACCTTTGAGATGAAGGATGTGCATAATATTTATATCGTAAAAACAGAACGAAATGAATCTCTATTGAAGTAGATATTTTCCAAGCGCAATTTCTATTCGATAATTCGTCTTTATTCCAAATATCCGATAATTACTTAACTTTTCTTCTCTTATTATAACGACATACGCCGAATAGAAAGTTCGAATTAATCCTGACTCAAACTCCAATCATTGAACTTAATGGTTGATAGCTGGAATATTTGTATCGGTGGTTAGTTTTAAATGGTTGATTGTGGATTCTTTAATAACTCAAAAAAATATGACCCTTATTTTGCATTTTTTTTTTTAAAAGAAGTTGTCAATGAAAAATCAATTTTGTACAGAGAAAATTCGTTTCTGTTTGATAATTAATAATAAATAACACGCTTGCATTTTAATGTGAATTTATGTAAAAATACTTTTATTTTATTTTTTTTTCTTAAATTAACTCCAAATCTATTTCAATTTCTGCAGAATTTCCCTCACTAACAACGGCCTACATATGCACGTATAATAACTCGTATTCCTGTTTGTTTACAATTTGGTTAATATTTCTATACAAAAAGGTACTGTTTCACTATTTGATTTTAATACTGAAAACGGAACCTTATATACATTTATTTATTCCTGCATGTTTTCTATATATACTATTTATTCAAAATGAATCAACATTCAAGAGGTCAATTCATTTGCATATTACTTTTTAAAGTCTGTTTTAATAATTAGCTCTATTTTTTTTACTGGAAATTAGTAATAGAATTGTTTTAATTATTCTATTTAGAAATATTATATAAAGTTGAACTTTAACTTATTTTTAATTTACATTTGATTTAATTTATTTTTAAATATTAATATAACCAACATTTGATTTAATTTATTTTTAAATATTAATATAACCAACATTTGATTTAATTTATTTTTAAATATTAATATAACCAACATTTGATTTAATTTATTTTTAGATATTAATATAACCAACATTTGATTTAATTTATTTTTAAATATTAATATAACCAATATTTGGTTTAATTTACATTTGATTTAATTTATTTTTAAATATTAGTATAACCAACATTTGATTTAATTTATATTTGATTTAATTTATTTTTAAATATTAATATAACCAACATTTGATATAACTTACATTTGATTTAATTTATTTTTAAGTATTAGTATAACCAACATTTGATATAATTTACATTTGATTTAATTTATTTTTAAATATTAGTATAACCAACATTTGATTTAATTTATATTTGATTTAATTTATTTTTAAATATTAGTATAACCAACATTTGATTTAATTTATATTTGATTTAATTTATTTTTAAATATTAGTATAACCAACATTTGATTTAATTTATATTTGATTCAATTTATTTTTAAATATTAGTATAACCAACATCAGCTGCGTTTAAAAAACGGAACTAAATTTTCATTTAACCTACGAGTTATTTCTCTGTCTTAATTTCATAGATGAATATGACTGCTTTATACTTCCAAAAATCCTAAATCTGGTCAACTTTCATTAAAATCGTAACAACTTAGGATATTTAATGTATCTTAAATAATATGTGACTAAACCATCCTGCCTACAATATGTTCACGCCGGATATGTGCAGCAAGTAATGTAATAAATGTATAAGACATTTATATTGTATCAATAAAAATGTGAAACCTTCATAACTCATTCTACCGTTATGTTTTAATTTGTTTCTGTTAAACCTCTGCATTATGTTGCATTCTATAAATCACCCTCTTTATAAACACGAAACAATGCTTCAAGCAAACTAAATTAACGTCTAAAAATACCTAATGGATTCTGATTATTTGTTATCTACTGTTCAGAATTATTTGAAGTATCCATGGTTATCGTACAAATAAAAAAAAACTCATTACTAAAATATTTTACTGTTGAAGATTCTCCTTCTAATAGAACGAATCCTGTGGCGCAACGGATGTAAGTGCTAAATAACAATCACTTCTAAGTGGCCGTCTTCCGGAGGTTGAAGATTTGATAATTGGTAAAGGCAGTACAAAGAGTATAACGAATTACTTTAAGACATCTATTCTGTCATGTCTGACGTAACAAGAATAAGATATATCCCCATGGATTAGCGTAACCCAGCAGGCATCAGGTTGTACACACGGGGGGGGGGAGGAAATACGAACTAACCCCAAGTCCCGATGGTTACACTTTTAACTCTGTCTAGTGGTGGACTCTTCAAGGGTGGTCAAACCTTCACTGGTCACTGTAAAATATCGCTCTGATGCTTAGGGCACGCAAAACGCGCATGACCCTGTCCGTGTGGCAATGCTTTTTTTTTTTTTTTTGCACTTCAGTTTAGCCGTTCGTCGTCAGATGCTGCGGTTTGGAGTTCCTCCTTTAGATGCCTTGGTGAATGGCTGGTCTATCGTTTATTTCGGTGCAGTCTAAGCTGGTTGTGACGTCAGTGCTGTAATTAACTGGTTTCAAATCAAACAATTTAAAAACAGCTCGGAGATCATTTTCTTTTTTTTTTTTTTTTTTTTTTACAAACGAGAATAATTATTCTCTGAAAGTTAGAAAACTGGTCGTCCAAAAGTTGTGCCTCTAAATACAAATGTTTTGGAGACAGGCGGCTTCCATTAGTCAAGTTATGGTGAATAACCCTAAATCCGGGGGCTTGCCTGTGCACAGTGTACATTCAGAGGCTTAGAATAGGGTGAGACTTAGGTCAGGGGTTTCTCCCTGACTGGGGTTAAAGCCCCAAGACAGTTGGCAGAGTGTGTCTTCGGCCACGGGCTATTTTTACCTTTCATTATATTGAGAATCAAGTGGGCTTAAAACCCACACCTGATTCCCAGAATCCCATTTCATAATTCTAAGAAAACCAATCTCAGGCAGTTTTTTTTTTTTTTTTTTAAATTCTCAAACTAAAAAAAAATGTTCCTTTTCTTCCTCTTCCTTAATCTGTCACTCCCAACAAGAGCTCGTTGCCTTCGCCCTTCATCCGTGGGAGGGTTCCTACCTTTCACTATCATTAATGAGGGAGGATCACTCCTTCATTTACATAACCAAGGGTTTTTTCCTTTTAAGTGCCATTTTGTATGAGTAAAAACAAATAATTTGGTTATCTTTTTAGGGTGATCAAATTCCCCGGACAATGACTAACAGACACTTGACTTTGTATCCACCATCTTGTTTTCCTTAACCAAAGAAACTCATAATATCCGACCTATATTTCAGCTGACCCAATAATATATTTTTTTGTTTTTTGTTTTTTGACAACCCAGAATTTGGTTAACAGCCTTTCCCCACTATCACGATTCAATCATCAAAGGGCGCCACTTCTGAGATTTTTTTTTTTTTTTTTTTTAGATATCTTTATTTTGAAGCGTCTGGTTTTCAGCTAGTGTTCTATTTTTAATGGCTGTTTATAACAACAGAAATTATCATAAAATAAAACAGTTCTTCTTTATCAATATCCACAAATAAGTGTGTGTGTGTGTGTGTGTGTGTGTGTGTGTGTGTGTGTGTGTGTGTGTGTGTGTGTGTGTGTGTGTGTGTGTGTGTGTGTGTATTAAATTGATATCATAACATTTCTAAAAATGCCCTCTCTTTCCATCATCACCGGTCCTGGATATGACCTTAAACTATATCCGATAGTGAGGCCCCAGCTTGTGGGCTTTGGGGAGTGTGGAGCCACCTCTTAATTGCCATTGCTCCCAGGTTCACTCTTACCCGGAGTGGTAGTACCTGTTAGGGTCCCAACTATGGGTTAAATAGAAACCGACTTGAAAAAAGAACAACAAATATTCTATTAAAAAGATGTTCTTTCGAATCATTGGATTCGGCATTAAGAAGGGTTCTGTTCGAAATTGCATACAGATTACCAAGTTTGACAAGATTCAACTGAAGAAGCTTGGAGGTTACAGCGATCCAAAACGTGAGAATAACACCCAAGAGTTGTTTAAATAATGTAAATAATGGCCATGTTTCTCTGTTCATTAGAATGAGAATGATGAACTTTTCAAAACCAGATTGCGGGACATGGACATATGGCGTTTTACAAAATAAAATGTTGAAAAACGGAGTTATTTTTATTTATGTTGGATAAAGAAACTTGCAGATCGTTCACACACACAACTTCCATGTTAGTAGAGAACAAAGAAAATACCATGTAGAACCCGTACACATATAATGACCTTTGATGAAACAAAGAAAAAATTTGTCAATAAAAAGCAAGGAGTTTGAGAACAATCAGAATAGAGAAAGAGAGATGGAGAGAGAGAGAGAGAGAGAGAGAGAGACAGAGACAGAGACAGAGACAGAGACAGAGACAAACGACCGTTCGTTGTTAGTTCGTCAACCTCAAACTCTTCTTTTCACCACTCCTGCTCGATACGTCCGATGACGACTGATAGGTAAAATAATAATTAAATAAAAAGTTTTATTATGAAACCGTCTCTGTTTGATTGTCAAAAAGCTAGAACAAGCTAGAATGCATATATTTATTTAGCAGCACGCATCCTTGTAGAAGTGCAACAAATATGATTATACATACGTGAGAAATAAACAGATAAATCGTTACATAGAGAACATACTATACATTTATTTTTTTAAATTTATTTATTGTTAATTTGAGCAACAATCAAGATTGCATGAATATCTTCATTAATCTCTGAACGAATGTGGTTACAAATTAAATTTAATTTAATTCAATTCAGCTAATTCGTTGGAACTGCTCTGTGATCCGTGCCGGGGAAAAAGAAAATGGCCGGCAATTGCCACTCGGGATTTTACATGTGGCTAATGCTTATTTTACTCAACTATCAACTTGACTCTGGTGGTAAGACGCCAATTTGGAAGAATTGGGAAGAATAAATTTGCTATCCTAAACAGAGGTGGTAGTTTCTACCAGGATTTCTGGTTAATTATAATCTATTAACTATTAACCACATAAATTTGTCATTTTTTATTAATTTTTTTTTTATCTACAAACCATTTCTATGCTTTAGATAAGAGATGATCCAACAAGGGTTGATGTGCCGTCAAATCCACAAAACAATCAGGTTATTGATAACATTGATTCGGAACAAGCTATGCTTTACCTAGACACTGTGTCTATCTAAATGCAACCGTATTTTGCATAACAATCTCTTTGCACTTTAAAATACTTGAAATCGTCTCAGCAAGCAAAACTCTCCGATGACATTTCTGTCGACTTCGTGAGAAGAACCACATAGACATCGCACTGCGTGAGAGAATGCCTTTTTTTTTTAGTTATGAAACAAATGAATATAAATATATATATATACTAGCATGGGTGCCCGGCGTTGCCCGGGTGTTTGGAGGTGTATGCTGAGCAAAAAAAAAGGGGGTAATTTTTTAAACTTTGACCCCTATTATGACCCCTGAAAATTTATTGTTTTGGGCTCAAATCAAGTTATTAAGTTAGATCCATGTCCAAGAAATCTATATCTAAAATTTAAAGTGTGTAGACCCAAAATTGTACGAGAAGTTTGGTAGAGTTCTCAAAGCTCAAATCATTGAACTTTGACCCCTTAATCGCCAAATTTCTGGCTAAAAACCGATCACATAGATTTTTCCAAATCTCAGTACCCTGTATATCAAATTTCGAGTCTGTAGACTAAAAATTGACAGAGTTATTTCGGAGGGAAATGTACACAGACACACACACACACACACACACACACACACACACACACACACACACACACACAAACACACACACACAAACACACACACACACACACACTTTCACTTTTATAGATATATAGATTTAAAATTTGAGTCTGACAGAATGACAAAATTATATTGCAAACCGATATATTAAACAAACGAACTTCAAAGAGACAAATGAACACATAAGTAAAAACAATTTGTATTAGAAAACATTTATTATTCCACGTCTTTTTTTTACAGACCTGACGACTGAGGTTCGCTCTTAATAAAAATTGTTTTTTATAGTCTTAATTTTGACTTCCTTTTTCATAAAAAACTAAAAAAAAAATCAAGAAAGAAAAGAAATTTAATTTTATTTTTTCATTAATTTCTTTCTGTGCAAAGCAATTCTTTCAAACTTACTCTGTTTCCAAAATGTTTTTATTTTATTCCCCTCCCCCTTCATTCATTTTCCTCCGCATCCTGGCAAGATTACTGTACACATAGATTCGAAAAAATAGTCAAAAACAAATATATAAATAAATGTTATCAAAGGCAAGATAAGTTACTTTTCTACCTAACTGGATATCTTTTTTGTGTTTTTATTCAATGTAATATATTTATTCAGCTCGAAAAACATACAGTGTTTACCGATGTGTTGGAAAATTCAAGATGGCGTCTCACACCCTCTTTAACACCGTAAGTTTGGGAAAAGGTGTTATAAATAAAAAACTATACAAAATACTATTAAAAACCCGCCGAATATATGTCAACCTATGTCACGGTAACATATATTGAGCGAGTTTTTAACAGTATTTTAACAGGGCACATCGTAAAAACTGACCCATTAATTTTCCTGAAGTAAAAACTATATAGTTTTTAAACTTTTAAAACTGTACATTATAAAAAGAAAACTGTTCGAGTGATTTTTTTTTTTTTTACATAGGTGTCACCACTTATCAAGGCCCAGAGGCCACTCAAGGATAAGGGTTAATAGGTACATTAGTCATTGTGATTTTAGCATAGTAAACAGTGGGAATTTTGTAACTTGGATTACTTGAAAAAGAAAACTGTTCGAATGATTGAAAATGAAAACAAAATAACAATGTAAATATATTGATAAGAAAAAAACAAAAACAAACGAAGTTTCCGTTTCAGGAACCCGAGTTTAATTTTATGTCGTAATCATTCAACTCGTTAGCGGTTTTATTCAGCGATTAGGGATAACCATACGACATATCTAATTACCAAAGCGATTTAAAAAAAAAAAATTTTTTTATTAAAACTAAACCTGTTTAGTTTTAATGAACCAATTTTTTTAAAGCCAACACTTTAGTTATTTTGAGAGCGTGCAACTGCACCCGAAAGGTTGATTAGGAAACTCCAAATCCTTTTATGACTCGGAAAAAAAGGGCTTTTTATCGGCTTAAATGATAAACTAATGTTAAATATTAGTATTTGCCATCGATTCTGAAATAAAATGAAATCCTGACATTGTGATCATTTTTGCAGGTGTTATGTGCCAAATATTGAAATAAGAATGTTTAAATTCAATTATTGTAATTTAAGTCTTTAATTTTAAAGTCGATTTTATTTATAAAATATCTTTTTAGAAATCAATCTCAAAAACAATATGAACAATAAATCTCTTTTGTTATGGCTAAGTTTTTGTCAAGGGTAGAAATTATAATAGACAAGTATTCATCCATGATGACATTTTACCGATTTCCTGGTTTACAGGTATTCTTGCTAAATTTCTTCGAAAGAATTGACATAAACAATACTTCAACTAAATACGTATATTTCATGCAATAATGACTTTTATTTCTTCTGACTTTTCCTAAACTAAACATAAAACATCGGTTAGGGTTAGTTTAACATTCTGTAAAAGTACCTTCCGTTTTTTTTTGTTTGTTTGTTTTTTTGTACTTCTGCAGAGAAGGTAAAAAACCGATAAAAACTGGATATATTTTTCGTGTTTTTATTCAATTTAACATGTTTATTCAGCTCGAAAAGAATACAGTGTTTACCGATGTGTTGGAAAATTCAAGATGGCGTCTCACACATTCTTTAACACCGTAAGTTTGGGAAAAGGTGTTATAAATAAAAAACTATACAAAATACTATTAAAAACCCGCCGAATATATGTCAACCTATGTCACGGTAACATATATTGAGCGAGTTTTTAACAGTATTTTAACCGGTTTTTTATTTATTACACCTTTTTCCAAACTTACCGTGTTAAAGAGAGAATCGGCCGCCATCTTGAATTTTCCAATACATCGGTAAACACTGTATGCTTTTCGAGCTGAATAAACATGTTAAATTGAATAAAAACACGAAAAATTTGCCTTTGATAACATTTATTTGTTATATATTTGTTTTTTGGCAACTTATTCGAATCTATGTGTACAGTAATACAAACCCGAAATGAATTTAAGACCACGAGTGAAATGAGAAAAAGAAGTCAGCGGGTTTGGTTGCCATAACAACGTGACGGTAGTGAACGTGTGTGTGTGCGTGTGTGCGCGTATTTCGTGTAGTTTAGTTTCGTATAATAGTTTCGTATTTTTTTAATTTGTAAATAACAAGTTATTAAAAAATTAAACCCTTCCAAGATGGACAATAAATAAAGCCATAATATTTTATGGTAAAGATAAGAGCGTAGAAACGATTGTTTTTTAGGAGATGTGATTATTGGATTAACCAATCAGAAATCGTCTGTGGCACACACACATCTCTGTTTTTATAGATATATAGAAGATAGATATAGATATAGATATAGATATAGATAGATAGAAGATAGATTAAATGTTAAATAGATTTTGTAAATAGTACAGTTGAAATGATTAGAATATTTCCAATATGTAATAAGGTCGAGGTAATTAGTTAAAGAGATTTAATATAATGTGATATGCAAATGAGCATAAGTCATTCGATATGGGGGTGGTTTGTAGAATAGTATATAAAGAAATTAGGCAAAGATTCTTATGTCTTCTATAACAGAAACATCCTAAAATGGGTTCTAATGTTTCTCTACCAGGAGAGATCTACCCTCTTACCTCCTTTATATTTCGTTGATGATGGAGAGCTGTACACACAGACAGAAACACACGAACCCTATTACTTTATAAAAATATAGATATATATATATTAGTGGGAAGAGAGAGAGAGAGAGAGAGAGAGAGAGAGCGATCACATAATCTTTCCTCCTGGTGATGGCCATAGTGGACAAAAACAGGCAGTTAAATGAAAAAAATATTACTTTAATACATCGTGTATCTAAATATTTAAGTTATAAAAGTATTATTACTATTTTATAATAGGACTTTTCGGAAGAATAAGATACATGATCTTCAATGATATATATATATATATATATATATATATATATATATATATATATATATATATAATTCCGTATTCCTTTGGTGTGTAGTGATATTCATATTAAAAACCCTAAACATTCATTTTTAATTAATTCCCTATTAGTTTTTTCAGTTTTCTTATAGGGTGACCACCTTTAGTTAACTATTACGGGTAATTATATTCATGCAGATATTCTACATGATTTATACTTGCGAAATATTTGCGTAAAAAGCTTACAATGAACACAAAATCGTTTCCATATATATTTATGTATACGTATATATTTTTGTTTCATCTATCGGTCTATCTATCTATCTATTATATCTATAAAAGTGAACGTGTCTGTCTGTCTGTCTGTGTACATTTCCCTACGCAATAACTCTGTCAATTTTTAGTCTATAGACTCGAAATTTGAAATACCGGGTACTGAGATTTGGGAAAATCGATGTGACGGGTGTCAGCCAGAAATTTGGCTGTTAAGGGGTCAAATTTCAACGATTTGACCTTTAAGAACTCTACCAAACTCCTCCGACAATTTTGGGTCTAGACACTTGAAATTTTAGATATAGGTTCCTTGAACCTGGATCTAAATTAATAAAGTGATTTGAGCCCGAAACTATAAATTTTAAGGGGTCATAATAGGGGTCAAATTAAAAAAAAATTTACTCTTTTTTTTTTTTTTTGCTCAGCATACACCTCCAAACACCCGGGCAACGCCGGGCTGAAATGCTAGTATATATATATATATATATATATATATATATATATATATGCCTAGATATATACAGGGTGTCCCAATAAAATGTATACACTCTTTAAATTTTAAATGACCTTAAAACCAACATTGATTATAAGAAAGAAGTTTCATAAATCAAAATACTATGAACAAATATGGAAACCAGCTAATTATCGAAAATATTCAAATTATTGGCCATTGTTGTCCATGAATAGCTGACAACGCTTACTGATTTAATCGAAAATATTCCTAATCAGTTCAATTGGTATGTTTACATATCTTTCAATGGTTGTTTTTAACTCATTCATTATAGCTCCTTTACTGGTGTGAACTCTGTGTTTAACATGCCCCCCCAAAAAAAACATCCATTGGCGGGGGGGGGGTCAAATCCGGTGAACGTGGACAGTACGCAATACATCCTCTTCGTCCTAACTGTCTGTTTAGCAGGTGACTATCAACATATGTTCTTACGTCAGGATCATAGTGGGGAAGTGCTCCATCCTACTGAAAACGCGATTCTTTATTCCTAAACATTTCTTGGGAACGTGGTATTGCGTATTCATATAGAAAGTTAAGATAGTATAAAGAGTGTATACATTTTATTGGGACACCCTGTATGTATCTATGCCTAGATATATATGTATGCATATATATATATACCTAGGTATATATAATGTGTGTGTGATAGAATTTACTCTTAATCTAATTAATCGATAGTTATGAATTCTGGAAAACCGCTGCTCAGCAGAAGGAGGCCTACACGTGAGATATTATTTTTATTTCATTTAGTTTTATACAAAGGGTCTAAAAATGGGTGTTGAAACTTTTAGTAAAAATTCAGATATCTCCGATGTTTGTGAAATTTTTACAATAGATATTACATATAGATTTATAAATATTTATCAAATTACATTTCCTCTGAAGTATTGAAAATGTTTTAGATATAATACGATCACAAGAATCTCATTTGAAAATTGAAATACGTCTTTGTTTTGGATTTCATCTATAATTCTTCGACATCAACTTAGGTAGATGTTCTGAATTTTAATTTCTTAAGACGTCTTAAATTTTTAATATCAAATGTTAGACATTTTTAGAATTAAAATGATGTAACAGATTATGATCCATAATTGTAATTCGGATTCTAGACATCGTATATTGATTTTAAATACCGTAGGATGACATAAAAATAGTGCAGGACTTGTGTTTGAGGATTTTTTTCACTGGGAAGTCACCACTTATCAAAGCCTGAAGGCCACTCGTGGATAAGGATTAATGAGTGTAGGCTTGTCAGCGGGACAACTGTGTAGTAATCGTTAGGCGTAGGAATTTGGTATAATTTGATTATTTAAAGAGACGGCTTAACAGGAACTTGTTTACATTGGACTTGAAGACGACCATATTGTAGTCAGTTGGAAAGTATGATATCGGAACAGTTTCACAAGCGGGCAGTTCTAGGAAAGAAGTTTTGTTCATGGAATCTGCGTTTAGAATTAAGTACGGATAAAATGCGGGAAATTGCTGATAGTACTTTTTGCTAGACGATTGTTTTATTGTAAAAGTTTTAAAATCTATAGATTGAAGTTCAGACGATCACTTACCATGAAAATAACGATAGAGCAAGGGCAGGCTCGCAACGTCTCGTTTGTGGGGAAAGAGGTTGCAGTGAATAGAACTCCAATCGGAAGATATTTTTAGGGTTCTAACTGTTCCCTTTAAACGCAATTTTTGGATCTCTCTTTATTTCTCTCTCTCTCATTACTTCTCTCTTTCGCGCGTAGTTCACCGGGTATATTCGTAAGGTATGCTTTCATGAGTCCAGTTTCTTCTATGATTACTGGAATAACGGAGACCTTTCTAAGAATCCAGTTTCATAAGACCTTGATGTTTAGTCATCTTCCCACCCCCTCGCCAGCTCTGTTTAGGTCGTGTGTATGGGATGAAAAATGTATCATTTTTAGCATTTATTATTGACATTTCATCAGAATTAGTCTCGTATGTATATTTCTGCTGGATAATCATTTTATATTCATGTGTAATTGAAACCTGAACTTGCAAATATCCAACGCGAAATATCAAAACTGAAACATAGAAGACGTCACTTTTCTCGGTGAAAGTTCACTAAATTTGTGTGGATGCGTGAACACCTTTTTTAATGCCCTTTTAAGCGTATCGACGAAGCGTTCGGTCTGGTCGTTGCTTCTGGCGTGGTACTGGGGTGTCGTAATATGCTTGACTTGATACGTCTCGCAGAATTCTCTGAACTCTGTCGAGGTGAACTGTGTAGCGTTGTCGCTAACCAGACAGTCTACACCCACAAACCGAGCAAAGAATTCCAATAAAAAAAATTTTCGTTGTTGCCGTGGTCGGTTTTTTGCATCTTAGTACCTCTGGCCATTTAGAGTAAGAGTCAACTACTATCAGGTAGTAAAAATCCTCCACAGGTCCCGCATAATCGATGTGAATCCTCGACCATGGCTGTTCAGCCTTAGGCCATGGTTTATGTTATCGGTGGAGCTTTTGCAGCCAAAGCACAGCCTTTGCATCTGTTCACCATGTCGGTAATATCTTGGTCCATAGCTGGCCAATAAACAAAACTTCTTATTAGGCTTTTAATTCTGCTTATTCCTGGATGCCCCATGTGAAAATCCCTGAGAATTCTTTTTTGAAGGGTTTGGGGGATGATAACCCTTTCACCGTATAGCAGTATTTCGTCGCAACCAGAAAAAGTGTCTGAACTAGTGTCATCTATTGCTAATTTCTGCTTCGTGGTTTGAATGAAATTGTCATTTAGGAATTCTGACTTAATTTCCTGACCAGTGTGACCGGCAGTTCGGATAATATTGTTTATCATGGTTTTTACATCACTATTAATACGTAGTGCCGCGATTACTGAATCTTCAAGAGGTTCCATTTTGGTAGGAATCAGTCTCGATAGACCGTCTGCATGGGCTAGTTGTTTTCAGAGGGGAAATTGAATTGTAAAATTATAGTTCAGCAGAATAGTTCCCCATCTTAATAGTCGGTTCGCAGTAAATGTTGGAAGTTCTTTTTTTTTATCCACAAATGGATATCAACGGCTTATGGTCGGTTTGTAGAAAAAATGTCTTCCGTACAAGAACCGGTGGAAATTTGAAACTGCAAATATAATTCCTATTGCCTCTTCTCGATCTGAGAATAATTCTTTTCCGCTGACAAGGGAGTCCGTGATGCGAAAGCAATAGGCTGTTTCGAGCCACCCGGCATTCGATGTAGCATGCACGCCCCCGACTCCATATTGACTATTATGTTTAACTGCAGTTTTGAAGTCCGGATTCTTTTTATTTTTTGGAATGATGTCTGGCAATCTTCTGTCCAATCACAAAGCCTTATCCTTTTCAGCAATTCATTAAGTGGTGCGCGCAATTTGTGCATATTTGGGTTGACCCCCCCCCTGGTAATAATTTGCCACACCTAAAAACCTTTGCAATCGAGTTATGTTTACTGGTACCGGCATTTCTTTAATAGAGGTCGCCCTATCTGGGTCTGTGCGTCTGCCATCTTTATCGATTATTTGACCCAGGAATTTAATTGTTTGTAAAAAGAACTCGCATTTATCTGCTTTGATCTTTAATCCATAATCTTGTATTCGACTGAATACTTGTCTGATATGTTTTTCATGTTCCTCCCTGCTTTTGCTCGCTATGATAATGCCATCAAGATATGCGATTGCGGTGTCCAAGCCGGACAGCATAGTATCCATTACTTGCTGGAATATTACGGGTGTCACCTTGATACCAAACGCGAGTCTTTCGTACCTGTGCAAACCCGATGAGTGTTAATACAGAGGAGGTTAGCGCTTTTGTCGTTTACCGAAATCTGAAGGTAAGCATCGATTAGATCGATCTTAGAAAAAAAGTTGCCGCCATTTAATTTCGTGAACACTTCTTCTGGACTAGGTAATGGATAGTGAAAATCTTCTAAGGGCCCGTAGAGTCCGGTCGCAAAGTCGGGGCAAACGCGAATTTCCCCGGACCTTTTCTTTACGTAAACTGCCGGAGCAGCCCACTCACTATATTCAGTTTTAGCCAGTATACCGATGCTTTCTAATCTGCCTAGTTCCTTATATAGTAACTTCTGATTAATGTTTAATTTTAAAATATGTAAACGAAGAAATTTGTGGTAATTTTAAATGTTACCTCTTCTATCGTAAATTGAAATCAGTAATAAGAAAAAATTAAAATAAAATGTACACCTGGACTTGAGCAAGGGGATCATTCGATCCCTAGTCAAATGCGCTACCACTACGTCATATCTCCAGATTGTAATAAATTTGTTTTTTAAACAGAAATGATTTGCTGAAATTTTATTATCTTCCTTGGCTGGTGTTGTTATATTATAAACCCTTTTTCTAAGAATTCAAAACACAATAACCATTGGTGTAAGCAACAGTCTGTTTTTTATTTCTCCTGTTGTTCTTGCTTATGGTAGATAGAGAGAGAGAGAGAGTGGGAGAGCGACAGAGAGAATTATCGTGGCGTCTACTTGGTTGACAATCAAATCTCCAACTGCTGTCTTTTTCCTTCTGTGAATTTTTCCTGTCAATCTTTTCAAAACATCCACGTAACCAGATTCCTTTCTGTTACATTTTTCATAACAATAACAAGGTTTGTTTATATTTGTGAGAAATATTGAAACAATTCCCGTTTAGCTTGTCAATTTCTGACATTTCATCCGCAGACGCGTGCCACATTTTAATTCATGAACATACATATATCTATATACACCTATACACATATATATACTAGCATGTCAACCCGGCTTAGACCGGGTCATTCGTGTAACAGTGTAACGTAAAATATTCCCTTGTAAAAAGTATTGTTTTTTATCTTTAAGAGAGAAAGTCTATTTTTAAAATTGGCTTTTTCGATATTTGATATTATTGGATGAATTTCTGTACAAACCATATCTAAGAATACTGCCAGACATATAAATTAGCTTTGTGTGTAATTCATAAAAGATAGGCTTAACTGTTTCGGAAGGAAGGAACTCACACACACACACACACACACACACACACACACACACACACAAAGTGACTTTTATATAATAATAATAATAATAGAGATGTGTTATATATACGGCATAATTACGTATAATCGGCATGATCACATTGATACAACGGATCTTGTCAGATCACGGAAGTTAAGAAACGTTGTGTCTGGTCATTACGAAAATGGGTGACCAATTTAGAAATTACAGGTGCTGTATGTAGGAGGACGTCGACACCTCCCTGCAAGAGTTGCAAAAACCTAACGTTGTAATCTCCCCTAACAGGGATATACATGCGACTAGGGACCGCTTGTGAATTTCATATTCCCATTAAACTTCATCTTTCGAAAGAAGCCGGTTAAACCCAAATAGGGTTAGTGCAGTTTCACACACACACACACACACACACACACACACACACACACACACACACACACACACACGTTTTAAAAATCTTCAACTACCGTGGAATTTCCACGGGTTCTGCTAGTTCATATTATTATTGTAAAAATTCTTGCATCATTCTACAGATCCAGAAAGTATCCGATACGATCCTCTATTTAGATAAAAGTATGGTTGTACGACGATGGAGCACTGTAATCACATTTGCGACTCAGAACACTCTTACTTCACATGAGAGTTCAAAATCGACTTCGCAATCTAGTTTCAAATGATTTTTTCTGTTTTCTACAGCCATTTGCTCATAGAAGAGACGCCGTTGGTCTTTTCTTTACTCTAAAGTTATTTTCATGATAAAAGCTCGACTGACTTCAAATTTCTGATTCCTTTCTTCTAAAAAAAGAATAACCAGAGCTCATTTGTCTACCAACGCTACAAAGAACTCTTATTATTTTTTCTTCTGTTTGCGTAAAGGTAAGCGCAGCATCCATGAACAGGTGCTTTCTTCTGTTATCTACCGCCACTGTCTTGCAGAAGAAATGTTGCTAGTTTTTCAATCTATTATTTCTATGGAAATTGCACGACTTAACTTCAATTTTTGTTCCCTACTTGTAAACCTTGAAATCAAGATGGTCGTGGATATGACCTTAAACTATATCCGATGGTGAGGCCCCAGCTTGCGGGATTTGGGGAGTGTGGAGCTACTTCTTAATTTCCATTGCTCCCAGGTCCACTCTGACCTTGAGTGGTAGTACCTGTTAGGATCCTAACTATGGGTTAAATAGAAACCGACTTGACAAAAACAAATACATTCTATTAAAAAATTTTCTTCAAAATTACTGGATTCAGCATTCAATAACCTGGAAAGAGTTGATATGCCATAAAACAAAAACAACCAACCTAGCAAAAATTTAAATCAAGAACGCGTCTTTCTACAACCACTGCAAAGAAAAAAACTTTAAATCATCTTGCTTGTTCAGAAGCGTATACTTATAGCATATTGGATGTTTTTTTTACGTATTATAAGCCTTTTTACATAGGCATCACCATTAATCAAGGCCCAGAGGCCATTCGAGGATGAGGATTAAAGAGTATGCAGTAGTCAATTGGACAATATAGTAATCGTTAGTAATGGAAATTCCATAAGTTTGTTAACTTAAATGGAACGGCTCATCAAAACTTTTTTACGTTGGACTTAGAGATGACCATATTGTAGTTAGCTGGAAAGCAGGCAAATGGAGGACAGTTCCACAGGCGTGCACTTCTAAGAAAGAAACTTTGTTCATGGAATCTAAGTTTAGGTTTAGGCACAGATAAAGAGTGTGGGAAATTATTGATAGTATTTTTAGCTAGACGAGTGTTTCTTGTGAATGTTTGGCAGGGGTTGATCATAGATTGGAGCTCAGTCGAGCACTTGCCATGAAAATAACGATAAAGAAGAGAAAAACTAGCAACATCTCTTCTGTGAGAAAAAGGTTGCAGGGAAGAGAAAAGGGCGTACCCTACTAGGTTACGAAGTCTATTTTGAACTCTATCAAGGCAGGATAAGTCCTTCCTAGCAACTCCTGCCCAGATGTGAAAACAGTACTCCATCCTTGGACGTACCTGGCTCTTATATAGGTAGAGAATTGCATCAGCAGTGAGATATTTACTGGATCGATAGAAGGATCCCACCATTTTTCCTTAAACATTGGCAACGGATTTGATATACGTGTTCCATTTCAGATCAGGAGTAAAGGTCAAGCCCAGAAGCTTGATGCCTGCCGAAGACTAGAGCCATTCATTTCAATTGATGCCAGATAGAGATTAGAGCGTTGATGATGTAAAGATAGAAGCTTGGTTTTAGATGCATTAAAAGTAACCAGCCTATTTATTTATTTTTTGATATTAGTAAATAGCGTGAGATCTTGTGAAGTAAACCTTTATGCCACACCCTATCAAAGGCCTCTGATATGTCAAGAGCAATTGCCCTAGAAAATAATATATAAGCAGATTGTCACATCAGACAATGAAACCATGTGTTTTGTTTCTGTTCCAAGACAACAATCAACGGCATTCCAATTTCAGATTTAATCCACGTGATCTTGATCGTAAACAATAATACCGATAATTATATCCACTTGAAAGACAGTGTGGAATCTGAAGTTCCTTAATGACACATAACCATTTTTTTTTTCATGAATTGTTGCTATAATCTTCTTCGTTGGTAAAGATTGTGTGTTCATTTATCTACAAAGCATGTTCAAAATCCCCAAATGAATATAATAAAACATTATGGAAAATTCACATTCTACCCACCCGACTAGCAGCAAGATCACGCCTCTTCACTGTAGATGTTCCTAGACGCCTAGAAATTTTCTATTCTAATAACTCAATTTCTCGAGCCGCTTTAATATATATTCCCTTTCTTTTCCCACATTTTCTTCGACCGTACTAATATGCAGAAATTTAAATGTACTATGAACAACCATCTTGACGCACAAATCCCCACTAATAAACTCGTATAAATATAGCAATAACCACAGTAGATCCTTACGCTTCAGTGGCAATTTGCTTTCGGTTTCGATTATAACTGATGGTACTCCAGTTCTCTATACTTTTAAAAAATAATTTATCAAGAGTTCTTTATAAGTTTTGGTTTCGGTTTCGATTATAACTGAAGTTTATATATATATATATATATATATATATATATATATATATATATATATATATATATTCTTTCTTTTTTTTTCATAAGTTTTGGTTTCGCTTTCAATTAAAGCTGATACACCCAAGTCATATGGATATATATTTTTTTGGAAATCGCAACCGTATAATGTATAAAAATCGATAGAACATTAACTCTATATTAATATATATGAAATTTTCAAGAATTAAAATATCATATTTAAGCGTACTTTACGACCCGGGCGTCCCTACTAGCTTAGATAAATACTTTTGCAGTTTTAACAAAAGAGCTACAATAATATCAGAGCTTCTCTATTTACGCTGAACGTCTACAGAATGCCAACATCAATATATTACATATGAATGAGTTCGTTGTGGAATATCCATAGACCCCGCTAGTTATAAATCAAATTCTGCTTTTTTATAAATAAAAAGTTAAAGCTATAAACAAATGTAACATTTCGTGGCAGTAATAAGCGGTTTGTCCGTACTGATTGTCCCAAATCGTTTTCTCAGTTAAAAAAAATGTACGTCTGTCGGGTCTCGGCAAGTAACAGGCTCAGTGGGCAGTGACGTCTCTCTTTCTCTTCTTTATCGTTGTTACTATGACGTAGCCATAGTTGTTGTGAAAATCTAGAAGCAGAAGACTTTCCGTCCGCTTCATTTTCTTTAAACGTGTAATAAGGTAACGATAAAACAATACGAGAAACCTTAATGGCATTAACTCGACAAGCAATTAAATCTCATCAATTATCTGGAGAGGGGGTGAGGGATCTCCAGATCTCAGAGCTTTCTACTTTAATAGATTCTTTCCACGAGCTGTTAGTTTTTTTGGAACTCCCTTTCTGCTTCCTACTTATTTGACATGCAGAAATTTAAATGTAAATAAGTCTCGCTGCATAACCCCATTACTTTGGACCACTCCCCTATAATTCTGGCTCCAAATTTCAGTAACCAGTTAAGTTTGAATGGCTTTATGTCTGATCTGAAGTTAAGTACAAAAAACAAATAGAAAAAAGTTTAATGTTACTTTATTTTATTATATTTATACTTTTTCTGTAATTTAGGGCAATTTAATTTCATTTTGTAAATTCCGGTGATTCGATGGGATCAGTTAAACCGAATTCGCTCTAGTGTGGTCATTTACATATTCAAAGCGTTCGGAAAGGCGTGAAACAACAATTTCTTCTCAATTATGAAAAAAAATAGCAACTTCTGCAACATGTCATATACATTGAACAGTTTAGAATAAGTGTTCCGTTTCACAGGTAGTTTGAATCATTCTAACGCTCCAGAAAATTTCTGACCCTTGATGCAATTCTTTGCCCATATGAGAGTCAGATAGGGCCTAAGATAGAATGCTAAGCTACATTGAGTCTGGTTAGTACTTTAATCGGTGACCATTTAGGAATACCAGGTGCTGTATATGTCCTCTGCTTACTTCTGCATTATTTCTAATCATGCACTTCTCCTTGAGACTGAAATCACAGTGCCCACTTAAGGACAGGTTTTGTTGGAGGCTACATAACTCTCGCTTCAGAATGGCACGCGCAGCCACCCTTACAGAACGTCTCTATTGTCTCTCGAGAGTTAACGAAGGTCATGAATATGGAATATTTCTATCACACCTGAGGCGGTGCAGCTCCGGGCACTTTTCGTTGGTTAATGTTCAAAATCGCTTTCTCTTCTACTCCTTATAGTAGAGAGAAGACGTTGCTAGTTTCTCTGCTAGATGTTCGACTGGATTCCAATCTCTTTTTACTCCTTGTAAGATAATCCTAGCAAAAAAATCGTTTTCCTGCCAGAACCACAAAGAACGTTCTTCCATCCTCCGCTTCACTAGCGAGCGTCAAGTGGAATTTCCACAAATAAAGCTTTTTCACCAAAGATTCCCGTCCGTGAAACATATTACCACGGCACTGTTTCCCTGCATATGGCACCATGGTAGTCTACAAATCTAATGTCAACAAATACTTGTCAGAAATCGTCATCAAACTTAGTTGATTCCATTAATAACTTCCAGTGCGCTGGTAATATTATTCACCTTTCAACTGATAACTATTCCATCTCATTCATTCTAGTTCACAAGTGTCGTTTGACCTTGATAAGTTTCCATATTTCTTTAGTCTTTCTGTTCGTACACTACTAGAAATAAGTGATTGGTTGACAGAAAATGAATAGGCAGACTACACATTACTTAGGTAATAGTTATTTTGTATTAATACCCGAGTATGAATCTTATGTAATTCTAAATTATTATTATTTTAACTGGGTAGGTCTTTGATAATGAAAAAACACAAAAAACAAATTAATAACAAAGAACAAAATATTGAAAACATATTTTTAAGTAAGTGGTGGAAAGGAGTAATCCGTCAAAATTGACAAAGGATTTTCAATACGACGTGGATTAATTTTGTTTCGTTAAAAAAATCATAATTTAGATTTTATTTTAGTCTATTCAAAAGGTATCCATTACAATATTATTTCGTATTGCGACTAACAAATCTGCAAAATTATGGTATTGTTGCATATTTAGTCACGTACTCATCATATGTCACAATACAAAACAATATTTAATGAATACGTTTTGGAAAGTAATAAATGACCAACTGAGAAAACTTGATATTTGAAACTTGAAGAATTATTATATTACACTATATAGGCTCTGGAACCGAATAAAAAGGCATCTATTGAGCTTGGAATTTTTTTCCAAATTTACAAAATGTATATAATTTTTTTTTTTTTTTAAATAAAATTTATTCATGAGAAGTGTCTTTTAATCCATTACGATTGGTATATTCAAACCGAGTAAGTTTCAAGTAAATGATTAACCTCTCTCTCTCTCTCTCTCTCTCTCTATCTATCTATATATATATATATATATATATATATATATATATAATCTGTATGTGATAGTTTATGTATATGTATGTTTATTTATTTTTTATTTTATTTGTTTATTTTCATTGTGATTGTTAGTTTTAAAATTATTTTTATCTCTATCCTAGAGTAAATTTTATCCTGTGAACACAGTTGTTCGCTATTTCTCTCCTACAGTGTAATAGATGTTGAGGTTCTTTAAAGTATAGGATAGCAAACTTTTTGTGAAGACATAATCCACATGGATTGTCTAGGTCTATACAGGTGTTTGCTTGTCTTACTATTTTCCATTCGACTACCGGCGAACGTCTGCTTTCCTTGAGTTCCCATTATTTGTTTGCTATCTTTGTTTTCATACGGTGTTTTTTATTATTGAATGTACTTTTGTGGTCATAATATCGAGGTTTGAAATCTAAGGAATCATACCTACGTAATATTTCTTGTTATTCGAGTTTTCTTTCGCAAACATTGTTGCCTAGTAAACTATGCTTTTGGTTAGACATTTATTTTGAAGTGGGCAGAGTGTGCGGTATCTACAGTTGCATTTATCTTGTTCGTTATTAGTATTTTTATTTCTAGTATGGCTGTTATTTTCCGGAGTTAGTTTATTATTATTATTATTATTATTATTATTATTATTTCTACTAGTTACATATGTGTTTTTTTTTGTGTTAGTTTTATTTTTGTCATGGTGTCCACTTTTTATTGTTTATTTTATTGTAGTTTTCATTGCTTTTATTTAATATTTTGTTATTATGTGCTTTAATTATCATCTCTAAATTTTAGCAGCAGCTGTAGGATAACTTTAGGGTATTTTTATTGAAAATTTTGTGTAAGTGGTTGGTTATGAGAAAGTGCTTTTCGATAAGATCTAGAAATTTCTTGCTAAGTTTTGTTTTTAACATTTGATTGTATGGCGCCATATACCAGATTATATTTCTTTTTCTTCTATTTTTAATTTTATTATAGTTATTGTTTTGTTGCTTATATTTGATATCAATATTTTTGTATCCACTATTTTTTAGGGCTGTTTCATAAATATTAGTTGACCCGTTAAATACATTTTCATCGCTTGAGTTATTGCTGAGTCTACTTTACCATCGAGTTAGGAATCTGTTTTATAATTAATGGTGGGTGATTGGACTTAGGGTTTACGTATATTGGACTACCGTTATCTTTTAAGTAGCGTTCATATGCGTTTTTATCTAAATTTAATGTGGCGTCCATGAAGTTTGTTATTTTTATGCTAACTAATACGTCTACGTTTAGGCCTAGTTTTTTTTCATTTCCTTGTGCATGATTTTCTTAAAATTATTTCCCTTAACTTTGTTGGAGTCTTTTATTATAGCTAGTCCATCATCTCTATATAGGCCGATATCCGTAGCATCAACTATGCTTGTGAGGGTATATAGAATGAATAATCCCACAAGATCTGATGCCTCTGCAGAATCCCGAGCATCAATCGCCAAATCAAACGAATTTGTCATTTTAGTTTTTATCCATTGGTTATTGTTATTTATTAGAACTGAATTTCTACATTTTTTAATGATGTTGATTTCTACCGAAGATATATTAGTGTATGCCTCGGCAAATTTTAGGGCAATCGAAGAATTGAAGTCTATGATGTCGAACTGTATAAACGTACATTTATTTTTGTTTTCTATATTTTTATCCGAAGAACTTTTCAACATTTCCCTAGAATTTGCCCATCGCCAAACCGGAAGTGACGAAGGTTTAAATTAATGCTAGTCAATCGAAAAGAGGGAATGTCTTTCGAAAATATCGGCGAAAAAAGCGACCCCTCCCTGTAGAAAAGTGCACAGAAAGATTGTGCATCTAAAAAGTTAGAACTGTCCGCATTAACTCATAGCGTAATGGATAAATTACTAAGTAAGTTCGGTTTTAAGTGTTATTTCTTCTGGAGGTTTAAAATTCAATATTCAGTGCGAACGATATTGAGACTACAATTGCGAATTGCTTAAGATTTCTACCCGGCGATTGCTGATAGAACGTGAGTATGCTATCCCTGTGGATTAAATAACGGACTCCGTTCGAAATTCCGTATAGATTCCAGATTTGGACAAAATACACCTGAAAAAGGTTGAGGGGAGGTTACACCGGCGAAAATGTTCTGAGAATAACGTTTAAGATAAAAAGAAATATTAATTCGAATATCCCAAATAATGCACATTCATCATAGCTACTTACTCTCCCTCCCGTGGAAATACTAAGTAGCACATTTTTACTAGAAATTCCACTAAATTCGTCATAATAGCCAAAAAAAAAAAAGTCTACGTAGAGTTATAAGCCGGTAATGTACCAACATCGCTGAAAAGATCGAGTATACAAGTATATACCGATGAACAAAGTTTTGTTATTACAGTTCCGAACTTTTTAGATGAGGAATTCTTGTTTATTTTTATTTTATTTTATTATTATTTTTTACATGCAAGTCACCACTTATCAAGGCCCGGAGGCCACTCGGGAATAAGCGTTATCAATGCGACAATATCGTAGTAATTGTTAGTAATGCAGATCTGATAAAGTGTCTTACTTAAGGGGGCAGTTTATCAGGATCTTGTTTATGTTGGACTTGAAGACATCCAAGTTGTAGTCAGAGTTCCACAGGCGTGCATTTCTAAGAAAGAAGCTTTGTTCATGGAATCTACGTTTTGATTTAGGCACAGATAAAGAGTGGGGAAAATTACTTACAGTGGTTTCAGCTAGACCTGTGTTTTTCGTGAAAGATTGGGGAGGGGGGGGGCAGAGATTGGAGCTCAGACAAGACCTTCCCATGGAAATAACGATAGAACAACGACAGGCTCGCAACGTCTCTTCGTGGTTAGAGAGGTTGCAGGGAAGAGAAAAGGGCACCCTCCCACTAGGAAGTCTATTTGTACTCTGTCAAGGTAGGATAGGCTGTTTTTAGCATCTCCTGCCCAGATATGGCAGCAGTACCCCATCCTTATATTACTTGGATAAATCGGACAAATGTTTTCATCTCGTTTCGGTTGGTGAAACCTCCGATCTTCCTCAGATGTATAAGTCGCCATGTTTGGTAAAGTCAAAATGAAGGGGTACCTTCCACACTTAAGCACCTGAGGAAAGTCGGAGGTTACATCGACATAAACGATGTGCAAATAACACTCAAGATGAGAACATTAGTCCGATTAATCGAAAGTTTTGTATCTGCAGTAAAATATTTATGCGAAAACAAACCAGACAATTTTGTTTATTTAGTCTCGAAATTCGGTTAATGTTTATTGTTCAATTAAAATTAGGGTGGACTTTTTAACATATTTAATCCGTTTTAATCTGCTAACGGATTAGCTAGAGTTATATTGCACTGGTCATATTCACTAAACAGTTTTTTGTTTGTTTTAAAATAACGAAACAAAACAAAAAATGCGTTCACTTCCTGCGCGCATGCATTCTTGCGACTATTGTCATCATTTATATTGAATGGTTTGGCTAAGCACTACCTGTTTGGCAAACAAAAGACGCCTTGTTTAAACGAACAGGTGTTTTTACTGTCGTTTATTAAAACCGAGAACCTGATTGGGTGCGCCGTTACAACTTCCATTATTAAGGCAACACGATTTTATATTTGTTTTGAAAAAAAAAAAAAAAAAAAAAAAGATGGCAAAAGAATTTACGCCTTTCGTCATTTTATTCATTTTTTTAACGTTTAGTACTTAATTTTTGCTTTTTCATTATTTCTTAAATTCTTTCACTTTTTTGTCACTTCTCACTTCTTTCCTTAATTTAGATTTGTCTTTTCTTTCGAGCTTTTTTCTTTTTTTTCTTCCATTTTTCCCTACAAGGTTCTTTCATTCATTTGCTTTTATATCTCTTTTTTAAATTGTCTTCCTTTACCTTCCTTTTTTTTAAATCTTATATATATATATATATATATATATATATAAGAGAGAGACAAATTTCCAGGTATCTGGGGTCGTATTAATTCACTGGGAAAGAGTCACCCGCAGTCTTCGTTAAGACATACATCTACAAGCTAAACTCTAATGTAAAAACTTGCTGTCTACTGTGGCAATTATCTGTACCGACAAAGATTAGCAGTCATACCAAAAAGTGTAGTTTGTTCTACACAAAGCCTTCACGACTATAAACAAATGATCTGTGTGTTTCTGAACTTAGGTGAGATCGACGGAGAGTCCATTTCATTTTATATCTGTGTGTCTATATTATATTTCTTTTTGTCTGCCCATTCTACTTTTTCTCGGAAATTACAGGGACCTAGCTGAAATTGTGTATGGACCTTTATGATAAGTCCAGCGTGCAAAACATCATGGTATCCATTCGATGTTAGAGATTAACAGGGATTAGACATCGCAATAGCATATTTAATTAATTTTTTAGTTTAGCATAAGCCACTCACGCTAAATCAACGGCCTATAACTTTAACCCGTTTTTAACGGGCTGAAAAATTAATATATATATATGTGGGGGTGGGTGTGTATATATATTGCTGTAATCTTGCAGTCCGATAATAGTCAATACAAAAGTTAATAAAAAGTGCATGAATAAAAGTATATTACCGACTGACATGTCATTATTCTGCGGGGCATAACTACCACGAATCGCTACATAAGAACGTGTTAGATATAACTATGTTTATAATCTCGGGGTAAATTCATTATTCCCGAAATAGGTATATCAGCTAACCTTATAACACTTTATTTCATTCTTTATTTTTATATTTATTTTATCTGTACTCTTAGTGAACCGATATTTCTTGCCTTTCATTGTCAGTATTTTTTTATGGCGTTCCCCGTCTCTTTTATTTATTTATTTTTTTTTGTCTAATTAAAATTATTTTTTTCGCGTTCTAATATTTCTTTACCGTTTTCTTTTAATGTTCATTTTATTGTTGATCTTCCTATTCATTTATTCTTTCGTTCTTATAGCATTTTTAGTTTTTTTCTTCTTTTTTTTCTTTTTATCTTTTACATTATTTCCTTCTATCTTAATTTCTGACATTTATTTATATTGTTATTTTTTTTTAGTATTTCCTTTCGTTCTTTGTGAATTTCATGTTACTTTTTTATCTTCTCTTTCTTTTCATTGTTTTTCTTCTTTTTATCGGTTTTCTTAAATAATTAGTCCTCCCCTATTTTCATTGACATTTTTCATCATTCTTCCTTTTTCTTTTTATCTCGTATTGTTTTCGTTTTTTTTTGTTGTTTTTTTTTATTTCTTTCGATCTGAGTTTTTTGTTTTCCTTTCCTTGCGATATTTATCTCGTACGTTGTTTTTTTTTTGTTTTTTGTTTTTTCTTTGTTTTATTTTTTTTTCTTTCGCCTGTTTTTCTATTTTCTTGTACTTTCTTTTTCCCTTAATTTTTCTTTCTGATTTAATATTTTTTCTCCCTTCATTTTTCTTCTTCGTTATCATGCTCGTTTTACCTCGACTTTCTCTTTCTTTCTCCATTTATTACGCCTTTGTCTCTCACTTCCTTTAAATTTTTCTTTCCATTCTTCTCTCTTTATTCTTTCTATATCTCTTTCCATTTCTATCTTTCTTGATTTTTCGTATTTCTTTCTACAGATATCTTTTTTTCTTCACTTTTCTGTCTTTCTTTCTCTCCTTTTTCTTCACTTTTTATCCATTCTTTTCCTATTATCATATTTTGGTTATTTTGTATTTTTTTTTTCTTTTATTGAACTTCTCTGCGTCTTTTCATCTGGACACGTTTCTCTCTGCTTCTCCGCCTTTTCTTTTTCTATTCCTCCTCCTCCTCATCCTCATCCTCCTCCTTTCTCTCTCTCTCCCTCTCCCTCCCTCTCTCTCTCTCTCAACTTATCTAAATGCTCTGTGTCTTTTCATCTGAACTTCCTATCTCTTCCTCCTTCTCTCTCTTTTGTTCTATTCCTCCTTCCCCCTACTCTCTCTCTCTCTCTCTCCCTCTCTCTCTCAACCAATAATTGACACTGCCCCTGTATTTATTTGCTCATCACGTCCTAAAGAGCCGCTAACGTAACGGTTATGTTTTGCCAAACCTGGAAACATCCTCACACCTTCGTAAAACACACACACACACACACACACACACACACACACACACACACACACACACACACACACACACACATAGATATCCACTTAAACACATGAATAAACACTTACATTAACTCAAACAAAACTCCCTTTCAAATGATTTATAAATACACACCCAAATATCGAGGTCCCTGATCAGCTCAATGGTTGCAACTCATGATGCCAATCATGCCGAGTTCAAATCTGATCAGATTTATTTTTCCCATGTCCACACTAATACTGCTGTAAAAAAAAATAAGCGACTTCCATACATGAATAAATCTTGATTTGGGATATTTTGTAAAGAGTTCAGCTAATGGAAAAGCGGGTTTTGCAAAATAATAAACAAATGAATGCATAAATAAAAAAAATAGCCCCACCAGTCACGTACATGTCTCTGATCCACTTTTGCGAGTCCAATCAAGACATGTTTCGAGTAACCACGCTGAGATCCCCAGAACAAAGACAGAAAACTGAAATGCATGAGAAAAAGAGAAAAAAAAACGAGATAGAGAATTGAAGAGAGGCCGATGACATCTAATAGATAGACCTACTTTTAGTTACTTGCATACCGTTTTGCCAGGGCTAGCTAGAATAACGACATTTTGTTTTTGTTCGGGTCGATTGTCAGCAGGCAAGAGAAAGAACTGCTTTCCCTGGCGGAAATCAAAGAATTTCTCGATTCCTCTTCTTTTTAGGGCGCATTCTGCACACTTTCGCCTCGTTATCTAACATAATTTCTCGCTGTATAAAATACAAATGAAACGCCAGTGTGGTATGTATACCGGAATAAGAGACATCTATTTCTCAGAAATTCTTGGACTTTTGGCGCTGAGGAAAGTGTAGAACCTGATCTGATACTATACTTCACCCTTTCTGTTTTCGGGCAAGGTGCTCCGTTTTGGGAACTGCATATTTCGCACATTAAAACCGACATTGTGTCTAACTCTGCTCTTATTGCCAGACAAATAAATAGGGACAACTATTTGCGTTAGTAAAGGGAAACTTTTTTTTTTTGTTTTTTTTTTCATACAAACACTCAATGGGATGAAAGTAATGGAACGTGTTTTTACTATGTGTCTTATATATATATATATATATACTAGCATTTCAGCCCGGCGTTGCCCGGGTGTATGTTGAGCAAAACAAAAAAAAGTGGTAGTAGCAAGACAGGCTCAAACCCGTACCGCGAAGGAGAAAAAGAACATCGCCAAACCGGAAATGACGTAGGTTTAAATTAAGGCTATACAATCGAAAGGAGAGGATGACTTTCGAAAATATCGGCGAAAAAAAAACGACCTCCCCATAGAAAATTGCCCAGTTGAAGGTAAAGATGTTAATATTTTTAGGCAATTTTCGATAGAAAGGTCGAACTTCAAAACGATACTGATCTTGAAAAAATCCGTCGCCTCTGTCGAAAGTTTTAGGCAGACATACATACATATATTTATATATTGGTAACTAAAAATTTTCGACTAAAACCGATTAAAAAGCTTGCCTTATGTTCAGACCAGAAATTGTCCGAGTAATTTGGTAGAGACCGCAGAGGTCAATTTTTTTTAACGTTTGACCCCTATTATGAGCCCTTAACATTTATTAATTTGGGCTCAATCAAGCTATTAAGTTACATCCATGTCCAAGTAACCTATATCTAAAATTTCAAGTTTTTCGACCCAAAATTGTCGGAGGAGTTTGGTAGGGTTCCCAAATGTCAAATCGTTGAACTTTGACTCCTTAACAGCCAAATTTCTGGCTGAAAACAAATCACAAAGATTTTCCCAAATCTCAGTACCCGGTATATCAAATTTCGAGTTTGTAGACTTAAAATTGACTGAGTTATTGCGTAGGGAAATGTACACACACACACACACACACACACAGAAACTTTAACTTTTCTATATACTAGCATTTCAGCCCGGCGTTGCCCGGGTGTTTGGATGTGTATGTTGAGCAAAAAAAAAGTGGTAGTAGGAAAGCAGGCTCGAACCCATACCGTGAAGGAGAAAAATAACGGGAAAAAACCTGATGCCTTTACCGTTACGAACCCCACCCCTGTAGAAAAGTGCCCAGTTAAAGGTGTAGATATTAATGTTTTAAGCCAATTTTTCGATAATGACGTCTGAAATGTCGAACTTCAAAACGATACTAATATTGGTAAAATCCGTCGCCTCTGTCGAAAGTTTTAGGCAGACATGTAAACATACATATATGCATACATTTATATATTGATAACTAAAATTTTTCGCCCAAACCGATCAAAAAGCTTGCCCTAGCTCTCAATAACCTTTATGCAAAATTTCAAATGTTCAGATCAGAAATTGTCTGAGTAATTTGGTAGAGACCGCAGAGGTCAATGTTTTTAAATTTTGACCCCTATTATGACCCCTTAACATTAATTGTTTTGGGCTTAAATCAAGTTATTAAGTTAGATCCATGTTCAAGGAACCTATATCTAAAATTTCAAGTGTTTGGACCCAAAATTGTCGGAGGAGTTTGGTAGTGTTCTCAAAGGTCAAATCGTTGAACTTTGACCCCTTAAGAGCCGAATTTCTGGCCAAAAACGTACTACAAAGATTTTCCCTTTTTGTTCCTTAGAAACGCTGGTTGAGTTTGAATAAAATAAAATACGTATTATATACGTTTGAAACCAAAACAACGCATTATTACAAAGCTAGCGGGGGTACCCGGCGTTGCCCGAGTGTTTGTTTCCGGGACGGGGGGGGAGTTTTAAAAAATGTTATGGTAGGTAAGTAGGAAGGATCAAACCTGGAGTCATGAGTAAAAGTAGGAAAATAAAGTGTGAAAAAACAAAACAAAAAAAAAACATCTGCAACGTTAACAGTTCGGCCACCAAGAAAAGTCCATTCCAGTTGTTTAGGAAAAAAAAAAAAAAAAAAAAAAACGACTACGGTTAGTCGGCGCGAACGTGAAAATATAATGTGAATTGTCCAGCACGCTAACCACTACGGCACAGAGCACTGCAGCTTAGTTTAGTGATTTTAAATAACTTCACATGAAAGAACTACGAAGCCAAACCGGTGTTCTCTTCTCAACTGTTCCTTGTGAACGATCCCCAAACGGTGTTAAGTGGTGGCAGGGGGAGGAGGAATTTATTAGAGAGAAAATATTTTACCACTTCCATTGATCTTAACCGATTTTGGCCGTGACTTCTCAGCAGAAAAAGTATAGAAATCTAAGATTATCGAGGAATTTGAGAAATAATAAGCCTATAACACACCTCAGATATTGTTCTGCCGTTTGTGCATATTATATTTGCATGAAATATCTTGATTTTTAATCCTATTAATGTCAAAATCAGACGAGAAAAAATGAGTTCATTTTATTTATATAGAGAAGAAGAGAAGAGAAGAAGATAAACAGACATTTATTTTGTTTGAAATATATTTATGAATTTCACTGTAAATTTCAAACAAAATAAATGTCTGTTTATTTTGTAATAATGCGTTGTTTTGGCTTCAAGCGTATATAATACGTATTTATTTTATTCAAACTCAACCAGCGCGTCTAAGGAACAAAAATCTTTACTTCTTGTAGCGAATATTCTCGCACCCATGATTGGCTAAAAGAAACTGTGGTACTTGTGCGGAATTGCGAGATTTCAACAAATGCATTTCAGGTATTGCGTACTTGCGTGTCATGTTGAAATCAGTATGGATTCCAAAAAATTACGAAAAATGGTTCAGTAGAAAATAATTAGGAGTAAAAACAAAATTTATCGAATTATAGAGTTTTATCCTATGTTTTAACATAAGACAATTCTTTGAGACCAATTCTATATGACAAATTGACATCTTCATTTCTTTCAATTAAAATCCGCCATTTAAAAATACAAAATATCAACCGGTTGTATGTATGACTTTAGTAAAAGCCAGATCTCTCACATTTACTAGATCACTTTTTGTAATTTTTAGAATTTATACTAATTTTGTCATGACACGGAAGTACGTAATAGCGTTTGTTTGTTCGTTTTTTTTGTTGTTGTTTCTGTTTGTTTTTTTTTGTTTTTTTGTTTTTTGGAGGGGGGGGGTACCTAAAATGCATTTGTTTCAAATATCACTTCAAATTAAGCACAACGACTCGAAACTAATTAAGGAAATTGTCAAATCGATAGTAGATACGTAAAAAAAAAAGAAAATGGCTGGCAGCTGCTACTTCTGCTACTAACAGGATCAATACGGCCTGTTTCTTTTGGTGTCGCACGTGATGAAAAACTAAAGCTGACGTGTAACACGTGAAGAACTTAAGGCTAACATCTTAGTTGACAACAACTATAACCAAACAATAAATTGAGTTCCGCTTTTGGCTTTTTTTTCGCATACAGTTAAAACATTTAATAAATCCGTCAGATTTGCTGTGAACTTTATTAAAAGTGTCATACAAACCAAGTAGCTGAGCAACAAGCATTGAATTCTAATATTTCAGTACCGTCGTGATACAAAGTTCCAAAACAAACTTAAAAGTCCATCTTACTTATTTCGTGACAGTCCGGTCAATTTCAATAACGGTCAAGATGACAGAATCAATGCCTGAACGTGATGAATATAAACAACAATGACAAAAAAAAAAAAAAAAAGAAAGATGCCAAAGTTCAAAGCAAAACAAAACCAAACAAAAGCAAAGTTCCGCTTTTCGCTTTTATTCACATTCAGTTGAGACGAACAGTTGATTCAGTCTGAAGTGAATTAAGTTATATAATAATAATCGTCACAGATGTTTCACCCCCTCCCATTCAGTTGACTCATATAGTTTATAGGGTCAGTGCAATCGTACTTTTAATTCTAGAATAAGCGTGTGCCAGGTTCGAATCCAGTTCGTTCCACAGAAACAATTTTATCTAATCTACACCTGAAATGCTAGATAGGGAATAAACAACATTTCAGTGTAATTTCTCAGAAATCAACAGATCCTCTTGTTAGGGTCTAACACCTGATCCCTATATGAAATACATACATATATATATAGGGTCTAACACCTGATCTCTATATGAAATACATATAACACCTGATCTCTATATGAAATACATATAACACCTGATCTCTATATGAAATACATATAACACCTGATCTCTATATGAAATACATATAACACCTGATCTCTATATGAAATACATATAACACCTGATCTCTATATGAAATACATATAACACCTGATCTCTATATGAAATACATATAACACCTGATCTCTATATGAAATACATATATATCTGAGTGTTCAACTAAAGTTTTCCTTAATCCTAAAAATTTGAATTCGTAAAGAAATAAGGATCCTTTTCCACCTGACCAATGAAATGTTTTGCGATATCTTTTTTTTTTTGTGGCTGATTTCTGTACTAGCAGAGAGACCTGGAGAAGTATCGCCTGTGATGAAAGAACTAAAGGCGAAGTATCGCCTGTGAAAAATAAGGTGAACATTCGAGTTGAAAACAACAATAGCCAAACTTAAATTGAGTTCCGATTTTCTTTCTTTTTTTTTTTTTAAGTGTGTGCTCTATCCCAACAATCATCAATGGACCTGAGGTAATCTTGTCAGCATCAGACAAAGCTAATCTCTTTGCCAAGATCATTGCAGCTACTTCTACCCTTTACGACGAAGGCCGCCAACCCCAGTATTTCCTCGTGTATCTGAAAATACGTTAGACGATATACAAATATTTGTACGAGATGTTGCCAAGCTAATTAAAAACTTTGATTCCAGTAAGGCAACTGAACCTGACGGCATTCCAATTATAGTGCTCAAAAAGCTTCAACCAGAACTAGCGCCCATACTTACAAAGTTATTTAAGCGTTGTTTTAAGGAGAAATGCTTCCCAACACCTTGAAAAATTTCATCAGTATACTCTGTATTTAAGAATTCAGGTAGTCGCTCATCTCTAAGTACAGACCAATAAGTCTCCTGTGCGTCATGAGTAAGTTGCTGGAATCTGTTAAATAGAGAAGTAGTCAACCATCTCAGAAAAAAAACAACCTCAGTGACATGCAATATGGTTTCCGTTCTGCTAGATCTACAGCAGACGTGCTTACAGTTATATCTCACAAGATTAGCGAATCTCTCGACGGAGGCTTCCTCTTGATGGCAATTACTCTGAATAGCAAAGGCCTTTGATAAGGTATGACATAAAGGTCTACTTCACAATATCTCTAGCTATGGTATAGCTGGAAATGTCTTATCAATGATTGAATCATTTCTATCTGATAGGTTCATAAGAGTAGTGGTTGGTGGGCAAAAATCAGAAGCTCTCAGTAGCAATGCTGGAGTCCCTCAAGGGTTCATCCTAGGCGCAACTCTCTTTCTGATCTACATTAATTATCTTCCAAATAACATGCTTTCATCATTCGTAGACATTTATGCTGACGACATTACAATCTATGGTAGCACATCAAAAACCGTAAACGACCAAGTTCTCTCTGATTCTCTCTCTTCTGAGCTTCAGCAAGTGGTACAATGAGAAAAGAGATGGCTTGGCTGGTTGCTTTTAATGCCTCTAAAACTAAGCTTCTATCTTTACATCATCAACGCTCTGATGCCTATCTGGCATCAATTGAAATGAACGACTCTCGTCTTGGAGAGGCCTCATGTTTTGACAACCTTCTGGGCTTGACATTTACTCCTGATCTGAAATGGAACACGTATATCAAATCCATTGCCAAGGTCTCTGGAAAAATTGTGGGATCCTTCTACCGCTCCAGTAAAATATCTCCTTCCTGGTGCAATTCTTTACCTATATAAAAGCCAGGTCGGGCCAACGATGGAGTACTGTTGCCAAATTTGGGCAGAAGCTGCTAGAAGCAGTTTATCCTGCCTTGACAGAGTTCAAAATAGACTTTGAAATTTAGTGGGAGATGCGCTTTTCACTTCCCTGCAACCTCTTTCCTAGATAAGAGACGTTGCGAGCCTGTCTCTGCTTTATCGTTATTTTCATGGCAAGTGCTCAGCTGAGCTTCAATCTATGCCCCCCTCGCAAAACTTTCACGATAAACCAATATCAATAATTTCCCACACTCTTAATCTGTGCCTAAACCTAAACGTAGATTCCATGAACAAAGCTTCTTTCTTAGAACTGCACGCCTGTGGAACTCTCTTCCGGTAGCTTGCTTTACAGCTGACTACAATCTGATTGTCTTCAAGTCCAATGTAAACAAGTTCTTGATAAACCATCCCCCTAAGTAATCCAATTTACAAAATTCCCACTACTTATGTTTACTACGCCATAATCACATTGACTAATGTATACCCATTAACCCTTATCTTCAAGTAGCCTCCGTGCCTTGATTCTTGTGTAAAAAAAATGCACGTCGAATTCGCTGTGGACTTCATTAAAAGTGTCATGTTTTACAAAGTAGATCAGCGTGTCGGTCTCCGATCTTTCCTCTTTAAATTAGCCAATATGATAATCAAGGTCAGTACAAGTGTACACGACTCCAACAATAATATTTCTGTACCATGATTACTGAGTTCCAAACAAACTAAAGTCCATCTTAGTTAGTTCGTTAAAGTCCGGTCAATTTCTGTTAAAGAGAAGATGATAACATGAATGCCTTAATGTAATTAATAAAAACAACAATAAAAAAAGTCAAATTTCACAGCAATACACAATTAAACCAAACAAAAGCAAAGTTCCACTTTCCGCTTTTATTCGCATTCAGTTGAGACGAACATTTGATTCGGTCTAAAATTCATTAAAAGTGACATAATGATCGTCACAGACGTTTCCCCCATTCAATTATCCAATATTGTTTATGGGGTCAGAGCAACAGTACTTTTATATTTTAGAATAAGTTCGTAACTGAGTTACTCTAGAAATGAAAAAAAAAACCCCGAAAATGTGACGTCCAAACCTAGATCTAGAAGACTTGCGTTTCTGAATTTTTGAGATGAGGATTGGTTATTCGTATTTTTTGGATTCTTCGGATTACTGTTCTCACCTTGAGTGTGATTTTTCACAAGGTTTCGGTCGATGTAAACCTCCGACTTTCTTCAAATGTATTTTGTTAGACTCGGGAATGTTTTTGTCGAACTCGGGGAGTTGGACGGAATTTCGAACGGAACCCTTTATTTACTGGAAAACTAGCAGAAATAAAACCAGATAGTTATTAGGAATAAGCTGGATTTTTTTTCAGGTGTCAGAATAGAATACAGTATCTTTTCTCTTATTTTCTGTACTACATCACATGTCATCTCGGGGGAGCTGTTTACCTCACTTTTTTGTGTAACAACTTTCTTTGTTTAGGACATAATCACGATTACATACAGGTTTTCAGTAGATTGCCGAAGTTGAGCGACGTTGTGCTTTATCAGTATAAGATGGGTGACCACTTCGGAATATCATTACGCTGTAAAAAAACGACCCTCCCACCTCCAAAAAAACCTTGTTCAAAATCCCGCCTGAACGGTGCTTTGAGCATTTGGTACTTTTTACAAACTCCCTCCTCCGAGGTTGATGCCGTTTGCTACGTTGGGAAGCAAGTAAATGATAGTTAGCAGCACATATTCCTTACAGGTAAAGTGTAAAGTATATTCCAAGACAATTTAATCAGGTCAGATATAGTTTCCAAATTCTTAACCTAAATTGTATTCGATCGAGATCTGCAATAATCAAAAGAAAAATGCCTCAATAAAAGTTAAAGAAAAATAGATATTAAAACAATCAAAAACAAACCTTAAAATGCGTCCATTCAATCTGTGCTTGTTTTTATTATTAAAACATTATTTGAAAATTATTAAGCTCATGCGTCGAAATAGACGTAAGGGTCTATTTTATATCTGCATATAATATAAAATGCGTTCTACTTTCATCTAATTTAATAGACGAGGTGTTTTTCGATCTTAGACCTCATATTGCTCCGTGGATAGTTACATCTCAGTTTATTACTCTACTTTCTTAGCAGTAATAATAAATGGAATAAAAATAATGCCTATGTTTGCTTCTGCGGTTGAATGTACTTGTTTTAACAATTTAAAACAATTCATATCGAGATGAACTACAATTTCTCGATCTAACCCCCCAAACAGACGTCTGGTCACTTTGATGTCATACACCCCAAAAAGTAGAACCTTTATTCTCTGCGTATACTTTCTCCCATGACGTCATATCCTGCCACGTACTTTCTCACATGACGTAATATCCTGCCACGTACTTTCTCCCATGATGTCATATCCTGCTGCGTACTTTAATGACGTCATAATCTACTATATAATGTAAAGCTTAGACAGAGAAATTATATTAGAACTATTCATTAGACTATTTTAAACACTCGCAGCTAATCTTGCTATGAAGTTATGCATATTAAAACGCTCCATCTGATTTTTCCTCACTTTTTTTTTTTTCAAAAATGCTGAATCGGTTTGTGAAAATCAAACACTGCAGTGGTTCCACGTCTGAACAACAAAGTCACCATTCCTTTGTTTCAATCTGTCCCTTTTGACATTTACGAATGTTAAGTAACAAGAGAAATGGAGAGTCGAATTGAAACGATGGAATCTTTGTTGGTAAAAACTGACCTTCATTCGTACCAAATAATATTCTACTTACGCCATTTTATTTTTGTACCATTTAGAAAAAAAATGTTGCCCTTTTTCAGAGTGTTGGCTTACTTACTTAGCGTCACATTTCGCCTTGCAAAGTTTCCCTTTTTAATACGAACCCTTCCCCAATAGAGGTTAATCTTTTATCAAAGTCTACATTAGAAATACCATACTCTACCTTCATGTATATATAGGTCACGCTCTAAAAAAGGTTTAACTAGAGTAGCACTAGACATTCACGAACTATTGCATGAATAATAATGGCGCATATACATCGCTAACTGAACAAACGTACACGCAAGTTCACGAACGCATACATCATTTACCCAATAAAATAGAGGCAAAATAATGCACACATACATCGAAAATGACATATGTACGCAAACTTGCACGGTTCCAGCCGAAATTCTTTGCACATAAAATTACAAGAAGGCAAAACGTAACGAAAAACGGAACATAACTGATACGAACTTACAAGTTGTTGGCATCAGTGAATTGTATATTTTATTTATATATATATATAAAATGGGTTAAGAAATTCCAACGAGAGAAAGATGTATATTTAAATAAGGGGTGGTCACCAACAATGTGTATTTTTTAACATTATTTTATTATTCCGTGTTTTGTTTTTTCATTGAAAATTATGTTTAGATCATTGTAATAATGTTTTTAAATCATTGAAATCGTTTTTAACGCGTTTCAGACGTTCTGTGAAACGTCCTCTTCAGAAATTATTTAAAATGCTTAGAATATATTCAAGATGAGTTGAAGATATATATATATATATATATATATATGTGTGTGTGTGTGTATATATATATTATAAATTAAAAAGTTTACAAATTGTATAATTCTAAAAACTATTAGTTGGTGCAAAAATAATGTTATATATAAATATATATATATATGATTGGACGTCAAAAAACATTATTTTTGCACCAACCGAATAAAAGCGAGTATAAATATCAATACTAATATTTATAACGTGATCTTAACCACATGAAAAACTCAATATTCAAGATAACATTTATATAAGAAAATCAATTTAAACTCTGCAATTTAGAATTTACAACAATTTATTATTCAACAAGAAATGAGGAAATTTAAGTTTTCAATTTGTATTCATCGTCAAATAATAAATTGTTGTAAATTCTAATTCTCATCAATCCAACACATAGTGACAAACAAACAAGCTTGTCCGAAAACATAACATTCTTAGCAGGGGTAATAAAACAAACATTGCACTCAGCAGAATGCATACTTACTAATTAAAATATATCATCATATCATTTCCGCCGTTTTCCAGAATGTTTGATCATAGAATCCACACGGTCCCTCTGGCACTCTCGTTCTTTACGATTGTGTGCGATTTCTGCATGTTCTACAATACTGTGTCTTGTAGTAGGTTGTCAAGAGAATCAATTAGCTCGCCTTTTCTTCGTGATGATGCATAGAATGGCCTGGTAGTCGCATTCTTCTCTGAACTTTTCAACGATATTGGTGGTAGAGTTGCTGATTGGCGGCGTAGCTCTCACAAGATATGTTGCGAGCCATCCTGACAATGCGTGTGCAGCATCAACTTCTTTTTCTGTGATTTTGTTAGGGGCCATGTCTCAGTAACACACAGTAAGACTGTTTCAGCCGAAACTTCAACACTAACACACGTTAATTTAGCTACAAAAATAAAAAAAAATTATTAAATTAAAAAAATTGAATAGAATAAAAACATTACGAAAATAAAATAAAAATATATAATCTACTTAATAAATTTGATTATATCTTTCTGTCTATCTGGGAGTCTAGAAGAGGCGATAGCTTACATTTGGCAACAATACTATCATTTTAATGTATATTATTTCTGAAATGTATTCCAGTTACAGAATTTGACATGAAGCATTCTTGATTTTCGCATAGGATGCAAACATGTTAATGTTTCTATAGTTAATATTACTACTTTTAGTGCTTCTAATAATAATAATAATAATCACTAAAAAACTATTGAACAGGAGAACTGTGATAAATTTGGCATTTGGGATCAAAATATACTATTACTAGTTATGCTAATAGTATATCTAAACAGGCTCCTTCAGTCTTTGACAGACAATGGGTACCCACGAATGGGTGCCTGCGCGCGAACTTTTTTGTGGCAGGAGGTGCGCAATCTCCAACTACACATCTCCTGAGTCGACATTGTTAAATACCAGTGGCAAGTGAAGTGTATGTGCAAGACGACAGGAAACAAATGCCGAGATAAGCGGAGAACAAATACAGCTCCTAGAATTCCCAAATGGTCACCCATCTGGTCCTAACCAGGCCCAACGTTGCTTAATTTTGGTGATTTGACGAGAACCGATGTGTTACGCGATTATATCTAATACTACTAATAATTAACACTTAAATACTCTAAAATATTAGACACAATTGCACTAAATTGCATGGTGGTTTTTGTAATAAATTATTTTTAAAAAATTTTAACTGAATTTTGAAACTTTAACGTATTCATTATATCTTCCTTTTTAATTAATTACAATAAATAGATTATTTCTGAATCATTCGAATTCTATAGTTAAAATTTTACAAACCATATCTATTCGTATTTGCACACACAATCTAGTATATTTGTAAAAGTGAGAATATGTGTGTGAGGACACTTCTCAACCTATATACTCAACGAATTTTTTTTATCTCCAGACTTGAAATTTGGAATATAGTGTATTCAGATAGGTGGAAAACTTTTTATCCGTTTTCATCCGGAATAAAGGGCTGGTAAGAGATAAACATTGCAATATTGGTACGTGTGGGGTCGTCGGATTTTTATCTGTTTGCTAACTGTTTTACGGATGCGTATGCGTGAATCGTTCTTATTAGATTCTTTATGTTAAGAATAAGTAAGTTTGAAAAAGCCTTTTAAAGACTGTCGATTTGGTGTAAAGGTTATTGTATTTGACTCGATGTGTTTAGTTTTGGTTTCGATCTCAGCTTGAATATTTTGTTTTTACTTACAAGAAGTGAACTGTTTAGAAAAACAAATATTCGCATCCGTTTTTTTAAATGTTTTTTTACTTTATTTTTCTTTTTTTAAGGAATTTAATGTTACGTTTAATACCAGGCAACGCCGGGAACATCTGCTAGTATAAAATGAAGTCGGTTTCCTTACCGTTTCTTTGTCATCGATAGCTTTATTCCTACAAAAATTTTGCTTTTGGTTTGTCTGTTTTTTGTTGTCGATTGTTATAAATCTAAAATTTTATTCGACTTAATTCCGTTCGGAATTTTTTTTTTTTTTTTGAATGGCCGCCATCTTAAAAAGAGGAGATTTTTTTTTTTTTTTATTTATATAACTTCTGTTGGGTTCTAACAAAAATAGTTTTGAAAAGAACAGGCATATATTAAAAAATAGAAAAAAAAATATTGAAAACAAATACAATATCGAGCAAGCCGAGTAAAGACAGCTACTATATAAATTGAAAAAAAAATCTCAATTGCTAACCATGATGGGGGGGAAGGTTAGACATATTTTAACTATTGTAGAAAAAAGAAATGATGTTCGCGTCTGTGAGGGGTGAAAATAAATTGTCTATTACACAATTTCAATTTTTTTTTATGATCCATTCATTTTTATTCAACTTTTTTTTTTATATTTTGAATTCCCACGCTTCTCGCTCTATTTATTTGTTTCGATAAAAGAGTATCGTTCCGGTATACACGGAACAACTCCATTAAAAAGAAATGGTTCGGGTTGGATAAAGTTTTGGTTGACGGGACAATAGGTTTAAAACAAACTTTTTTCTAGGACAAGTTACAGCTGTCAGACTATCATTATTATGAAAACTGTTTGCTTGCAGAATCTATCTATCTATCTATCTATCTATCTATCTATCTACAATTATATAAATGCAACATTGTCTGTGTGTGAGTTCGTTCCTTATGGATTCCGAAACGGCTGAGAAGATTTTCTTTCAAATTTACAGGACTTTAGTGTATAAGTCTGGGAGTGATATTAGTTAAGTTTTGTCTCAGAATACCCCCGATAATCACCGATAATCGCTAATCGAAACCGTTATTTTAATTTATCTATCATCGGTAAAGCCATTTTTTCCATGTCGTTGCTTAGCAACAGTGATAGAACAACGGTCGTGAAAATTCTACTGTGGGTAAGTTGATAGCGTGTTTATTTATTTATTTTATGTTTATTTTATTTATTTTTTTTAATTTATTTTGCATGCCGTGATCTATAGGTTCAAACCCCGCACGTAAATTTCTTGATATTTTTTTTCGTTAACTGGAAAGAAGTTTATATAAAATAATTTTATAAAAGAAACAGTAGGTTCGCTACAGTGTAATGTAGAATAATATATTTTGGACTAAGTTACTGCATGGAGGCGTGTAAAGCTTCCTCCCGGGCGATTTCACAAAATTCGATGACAATAAAAATATAGAATTGTAAAATATTCGTAGATTATCGTTCAATCCCGGGCAACGGCGTGTCTCCTTTCTAGTATTATTATATTTTACTACTAAAACTTGATTGTCTATTATATAAAGGAAAAACGTACTTTTATCTGTTTACGAACAGGGAGACCCGATGTTGCCCGGGATTGAATGATGATCGACGAATGTTTCACACTCCCATATTTTTATTTTTTTTTATTGTCATCGAAATCGGTGAATTCATCCTTTTCTTTTTTTTTAATCGAATCGACTGATTGCCTGCCCTAGTTAGAGACTCACCGTGGTGCACCGATAAAAAAAACTTCACATGCCTCTCCGCAGTGACTTAGTCAACAGTATATTGTAGTCTATATTGCATTGTAGAGAACGTACTGTTGATTTTATAAAATTATTTTTATATGCAATAGCTTGAATTAAAATTAAAAATGCAAAAGTCAAGTATCATGCTTCAATTATGCTTTAAACAGAAACATTCTTTTTGAACGCGTCTCTGTCACATCAAAGAACTTACGGTTGATTTTATATGTCGGGTCTTTCGGTTTGTGTGGTAATAAAATTTCTCAAATGCACTTGTGATGTTAGGCTGTGTAATGGTGTTTACTAGAATTTACCATTTTAATGCACTGAGTGTGCAAAACGTACAACAACCGTTGATCCTTGTGGCAATGCCTTTAACAGACCATCTGTAACCCTATCAGATGGGCATCTCGGCTGGCCATTTATTGTCAGACGTTGTGGTTGAATTCTTCCTTTTTATTTATTATGTTACTTCAGTCGAAGTTCTCAGAAATCAAGGGTCCCACAACCTGGGGCTTACACTTGAAATCTATATGAGATACATAGATATTCGAATTTTCCATTTAAGTTCTTTATCTCTCAAACACTGAGTTAGTAAAGAAATTGAGAACATAATTTTCCCCTCCCCAATTAACCATTTTCATACGTTGTAGTATACCTTTCATGTTGGTCTCTTGGTCTTACTGGATTCCAGGACAAGAATGTATCTAGTCTGATGTAGTATACAGCTTCGTGCTATTACCTGAGGTAACATCACTTGGAGAAGGTGCACCATTCCTCGTAAAAGCTAATGTGGGTTAGCCAGAGTGCGGAGACCTTATTTGGGCAGCGAATACTATGTGATGTAATAAGTCCCCAGACGTACCCCTCCACCGTACTGTATACCGATACTCCATGGCTGACTGGGATAGCTTCCGACCATTCATATCTGATCTACCTCTGTATTCCATGTTTAAAAAGGATGTGTCCTGTATAGTATCAGACATGACCGAATGGTTAATTGTAGGCATAGATCGATTCATACTATCTAAAAAAATTCCAACAAAAACCTAACAGCCAGCCATGGTTCTCCCCATAATGTGCTGCTGCCATCGTGCACAGAAATCACTTTTTCCATAGCTACCAACGTAATAGATGCACTGAGACTAAAGCTGCTTTCAGGAACGCCAGCAACCACTATAAAAGAGTAACGAAAAATGCAAGAGAGCTATATGCTCAGTCCGTTAAATCCAAAGCAGCTGATCAGCGGCTTGGGTCCCACCAGTTTTGGCAAATAACAAATAGGATCCTGAACAGAAGTGTGCGTTCTATCCCAACCATTATCAATGGACCTGAGGTCATCTCGTCAGCATCAGACAAGGCCAAACTATTTGCAAAGAACTTTGCAGCCAATTCTACCCTATGCGACGAAGGCCATCAACTCCCCATAATTCCTCCTATAACAAAGAACACGCTAGGTAACATACAAATATCTGTGCATGAGGTCGCCAAGCTAATCAAGAACCTTGATTCCAGTAAAGCAACTGGCCCTGACGGCATTCCAATTATAGTGTTAAAAAAGCTTCAACCAGAACTTGCTCCCATACTTACGAAACTGTTTAAGCGTTGCCTTAAGGAGAAGTGCTTTCCAACACCCTGGAAAACCTCATCAGTAGGCCCTGTATTTAAGAATTCAGGTGATAAGTCCTCTCCCTCTCAGTACAGACCAATAAGTCTCCTGTGTGTCATGAGTAAGTTGCTGGAGTCCATATTACATAGAGAAATAGTCAACCACCTCAGCAGAAATAACCTTCTTAATGACACGCAATATGGCTTCCGTTCTGCAAGATCTACCGCAGATGTGCTAACGGTTATATCTCATAGGATTAGTGAATCTCTTGACAAAGGCTCCCTTTCTAGGGCAATTGCTCTTGACATATCAAAGGCCTTCGACAAGGTATGACATAAAGGCCTACTTCACAAGATTTCCAGCTACGGTATAACTGGAAATGTTTTCTCTATCATAAAATAATTTCTCTCTGATAGGCTCATAAGAGTAGTGGTCGATGGACAAAAATCAGAGGCCTGCAGTATTAATGCTGGAGTCCCTCAGGGGTCCATCCTGGGGCAAACTCACTTCCTGATCGACATCAATGATCTCCCTAAACACATACTTAAATCATTCGTTGACATCTATGCTGATGACACGACCATCTACGGCAACACATCAAAGGCTGTAAATGACAAAGTTCTCTCTGATTCTCTCTCCTCTGATCTCGAGCGCGTGGTTCAGTGGCGGAAGACATGGCTGGTAACCTTTAATGCATCTAAAACCAAACTCCTATCCTTACATCATCAACGCTCTGATCCCCATCTGGCATCAATTAAAATGGATGGCTCTCGTTTAGAAGCTCCATGTTTTGACCTTTACTCCTGATCTGAAATGGAACACGTACATCAAGTCTGTTTCCAAGGTCGCTGGAAAGATGGTGGGATCCTTCTACCGCTCCAGAAGATATCTCACTACTGTTGCAATTCTCTATCTATATAAAAGCCAAGTACGTCCAAGGATGGATTACTGCTGCCATATCTGGGCAGGAGCTGCTAAAAACAGCCTATCCTACCTTGACAGAGTACAAAATAGACTTCGTGGCTTAGTAGGAGATGCCATTTTCTCTTCCCTGCAACCTCTATCCCACAGAAGAGACGTTGCGAGTCTATCTTTGTTTTATCGTTATTTCCATGGCAGGTGCTCGCCTGAGCTTCAATCTCTGGTCCCCCCTCGCCAATCTTTTACGAAAAACACCCGTCTAGCTGAAACCACTGTCAAAATTTTCCCCCACTCTTTATTTGTGCCTAAATCAAAACGTAAATTCCATGAACAAAGCTTCTTTCTTAGAACTGCATGCCTGTTGAACTCTGTTCCGTCTGCCTGCTTCCAACATGACTACAACCTGGATGTCTTCAAGTCCAACGTAAACAAATTCCTGACAAACCGCCCCCTTTATTAAATCACACTAACGTACTGTACATGCAATAACCCTTATCCCTGAGTGGCTTCCGGGCCTTAATAAGTGGTGACCACCGTGTAAAAAAAGTGTGATTTTGAATATTTGGTCAGGGTTAATTTCTATGGAAAAAGTATCCTTATGCCAGGTTGTTCTGACAAACTCCTGTACAGAGAGACCTTAGACACTCGAGGACAGTGTCTAATAGGCATTCAAGTTCTTCCCAGTAGGCATTCAAGTTCTCTTCTGTAGATATTCCGATGTCGGTTGATATGCCGCTTCTCTCTGCTGCGGCCTGGGCGTTGCGTAATTACTAAAAAAGGTGTGAACAAACGAACGGTAGTAAATTACTAGGTCCAATCCCTCCTTTGTTGCTGGACCAATGATAAATATTTACATAAAATAGTTCAATATATAATTCGTACAAAGGGAAAATGATTAGATAATTCAGGGCTACTTTGGACTTAAGCAAAACAAATTGTTTTCTGGGTGCAGGATTTTTAACTGAATTAAATTCTTTTAAATAATTTTCTTCTACTTAGCAATTTCGGGGCCCAGCTCTTCAGAATTCTCTGTTAGTTTATAAGTAGAAGATCTATCTTCCAGCCGGCCAGAGAGAAAATTAAAGTTGATTTTGCCAGGCACCTGGTTTTTATGAAGTCAACTATTTCCACTTCCAGCTACCTGAGATCACCTCTTCTTTTTTTTCTTTTCTCTCTCTTTCTACTAAAACCCCTTTGTGTTTTCTCTTTTCCCCAAAGAAATTGGTTATCATCTATTTGTATTTTACAATCCCTTCCCAGCGTCATTTAAATTATTTCTTGTTCTCTGTACAATTTTGGGGGAGGTCTTCGATTGATATGCGCTCACAACCCCCCCCCCCAGTCACTCCGACATCAGGAAAGCAAGCATGTCATTTTGCGATTTTTTTTTTGCCTGAAATCTATTATCAACCACAACAACAAAAAAAACTTTATTTAGTTTTTTTTTTCCAATATAAGACATGGCCGGTAGTTGACACTATCTACCTATACGATTTAGATTTGTCAAACAAGTGTCATTTCTATTTATCTTTGCGATATTCATTTTTCTGATTTCTCCAAAAGGAAAATATCTCATAACATGACCATGCATGACTCGCCGAGTTTGCTTAGCAAGGCAATCCAGCGTCGCTCGGTACTAGAAATGCGTTACATTATAATTAAGTATGACCCGAGTTGACTAGAATAAAAATATATAGTCTTAAATTGATTCGTTTAGAGTCAGCAGGCATAAAAAGTGGTACTTGTGTGATGAGAAAAAGTACTTTCTTTCCTTGTTTTTGGTAAAATTTGAAGAAGAACAAAGACTAGGTCAAACAGTCGACTGATAATGATTTAATTTTTTTCCTTCCTTTGCATCACCTTACGAATAAACAATTAATTTTTCCATTCACTATTAATATCAGGAGAATATTTCTGCGTTAGGCACAAGTCATACACACTTGGCAGTCGGATTGACGTATACCTACACTCTTTATCTGTTGCATTTTCTTTTCTGTATAATATATTTTGTTTCAATTAAATACCGACTTGTGCCTTTCTTCAGGACTCTCATCGATTCACAACGTTTCTTTATTACGTTGAAGTAGTTGTCAACGTATGTGTGTGTGTGTATGTGTGAAAGATAGCAAGAGAGATGAGAATTCAAAAAGAAACTTGCAGCATTTTCAAATTTCTTAAGTTGTCCTATGAAAATCGAGAGTAAAACAATTTAATTATTTTAAAATAAAAAAACAACTGAACACAAAGTTTCAAACCTGATAAAACAAAGAGATTTTTGTCTTAAGCAGTACATATATACAATGAAGCAGTACATATATACAATGAAGCAGTACATATATACAATGAAGCAGTACATATATACAATGAAGCGGTACATATATACAATGAAGCGGTACATATATACAATGAAGCGGTACCTATATACAATGAAGCGGTACCTATATACAATGAAGCGGTACCTATATACAATGAAGCGGTACCTATATACAATGAAGCGGTACCTATATACAATGAAGCGGTACATATATACAATGAAGCGCTACATACAACAAGCACAGAGACTGACATTTTTTTTAATGCAATGAGATAAGAAAATAAGTTAGCTGTGTAGTTTCACTTCATATGATCTCACTGTCCATTTCTGCTTTCAGTTGATATGTCCTCGGATAAGAATGAATGGTTTCTACTGGTTATGGGACGATTCCAATATATTTTCCGATTCCGATACAGTTACCGATTCTGTTTTGAAATTTCCGATTTAAAATTGCTATAGTTTTTTTAGGCGGATGAGGAGATTTACCGAAATATATTCCCATATATTTTCCTAAATATATAAATACACTAATGGAGATGATCTATAGATTTTTGTTTTACTGGCAGTTTAAAATCAATAAACATTTATCATTTTATCATTAATACGAGTTATAGAAAAGTGTTAACCCAAAACAAGCAAATAAAAATAATGAAAAGAATCGTTTTTGTCATTAGAAAATAGGCATAATTTTTTTCCGATTCCAATACGCCAAAAAAGTTCCGATGTTTTTTTTGTTTGTTTTTTTTTTTTTTTTTTTTTTTTTATTTGTTTTGTTTTTGTTTTTTTTTGTTTTTTTGTTTTGTATTTTTTTCGATTCCCGTTCTGATTAATCGTCTCAACATTCGTTACTACCTCAATTGGATTATTTTTTGTTATGATTTTACGAACTCAATAAAATAGCTCATCAATTGCACGTGAGATGGAAACCGCTGTTAACTATTTATTTGTGGAACACATTACTGCGGAGCTGTTTCCTAGCTGGTTATTTTCAAGTCCAACGTAATAAGTTCTTGCTAACCCAGCCTCTTAACTAATTTCTACCTAATTTCCAGCATCACTGATCATCACGATTCAGTCTTCCCTGACACTCATCAATCCTCATCCTTGAATGGCCTTCAGGACTTAATAGCGATGACTATAATAAAAAAATCTCAACACTGAAATCTCTTTGATTTTGAAAACAAGAATTAATTTGTGAAAGATTAATATGAAAATTCCAAATGAAACATTGCTTTGAATTTTTGTTTTTTTTTTAGATGAAGACTTGTAACGGGATCCCGGGCAACGACAGGGACCCTGTTCAGATAGATGGCCAAGGAAAGACAGATGTCCATGAAATCCTGTCCATCAAAGAAATAATATCTATTTCAACGAAAGGAAAATATAAATCTGATAATGGGATTCTTTGGAACAAAGGAGCTGGGGAGAGAGATTGTTTTTCTAGTTGGGTTTGGTAAAAATGAATTTTAAATAACTAATCGAGGGAAACCAGTACAACAACTTAGATTCAAAATGTCTGCTTTGGAGATGTTGTCATTTGGTCCACCTGTTGTATTTAAGTTCTAGACCACCTAGCAAGTGACGGGAATTGAACCTTGGAAGATAATACAGTTTCTTTGAGAGAAAAGTAATTTGAGTTGGAGAGAAAGAAGGAAAAAAGGGGAAAAGAATTAAAGAGAGATATGGTTACGAAAGAAGAAATTCACAAGAAAAGATAAAGGAAAGAGTAATCCACAAGTGACAGAGGGGGAAGAAGTCGATTTAATAAAAACCATTGTGTTTTTAGAAATAGTCTTTTGCTAGTTAGCATCGAGGAGTGCACATCCCCGCCCATCTGGTTGCATTAGAAAGTCATTGAGAACTCCAAGAACTCAGCTTTCCATGTACAAAGCTTACACTGACGCTTTCTATTTTAAATAATCATTTTTGCTCACAAGAAATGCTTTGAGTTATTTTTGTTTTTTGAACTGTTCAACTGAAACACGCTTTGTTACAGCATCGATGCCAAATCGCAGCTGAGAAGGGCAGCATACAAGCAATTCATCAGAGCATCTATGAAGGATGAACCCAACCCCAGCATCTGATAACGAACGGCGGAAGATAAGAGTTGCCACATAGACTTAGGGTCATGCAAGTGTCGCACGCCTTGAGTAGCAGAGCGGTATTTTCCGGTGACCAGTGAGAGTCTGGTCACATTTGAGAGGTCCACCACTAGACAATTAAGAATGTAGCCCTGCTGGGTTGCATCTGTGAGCCGGGAGTGACGAACAAGGCCAAGGGTACATCACAAGTATGCTACAGGGAACCAGGATCCGACGGATGCGGCCCGTAGGAGTATAGGGCTAAAGACTGATATCTTTTTTTTTTATTATTTTGATTATTTGAACTACTATTTTCATCTTGTAAATATCAATCCCAATGTTTCGGCCTACATACGCGCATAAAGATGTTATGTAACAATCAGTTCTAAGTGACAGTCTTCTAGAGGTTAAAGGCTCAATTCTTTATTACAGGCGATACTAATTTTTTCTTTACTTAGGAAATCCTTTATTATCAAGACCTAAAGGCCATTCGAGAATAAGGGTTACTGAATTTCATGTGGACAGTGAGACAACCTCGTGATGATTTGTAACGATGGCGGTGATTCATCAGAATTTGATTACTTGATAGGACAGCTCAACAGGGATGTGTTTACATTAGACTTGAAAATAACCATGTTATAGTCAGTCGAGAAGCAACTTCACAATATTGGATTCCACAGATAGGTAGTTCTAGAAGAATAAAATTTTAAAAATACTTGCTTAAACTTCTGCCCGATCATAGCTGATAGAACGAGAACAATCTATTCTCATGAACAAAATAAAGGGTTCGGCTTAAAATTTCGTGTAGATTTGTAGAATAGAAAGACAGTCTCATTCTAATATTTATAAAACAATTTGGTTAGAAAAAAATATATAAAATTCTGACGAAGGAGTATAACTATGAAATATATTAATTTTAAACAAGTAAACACTTGTTTTGTTTTTGTTTTTTTTATAATATTGCGTTGTAATTCGGCTTTTAAACGTATTTCATACGTATTTCAATTTAAAATTTCAAATTCAATCAACGCTTATAATACGGAAAACACTACCCTTAATAACTCCGTTAGAATGCTTGTAGAAAAAAAGGGTTAGTATTAGAAGTTTGTGTATGGACGTAGACAAGATTAGAAACACTCCTTTAGAAAGAAAAGAGTTCATGTATGCACCGTATTGAAGTCCGGTTGCAGCTGTAACCATGCTGGATTATTTGTATTCACGTCTTAGTCGACCCCCGGGTTCAAAGGCTCGTGTGAGTTCTGTTGAGTCCCAGGAGAGAAGTTGGAGCCAGAGGTTCAGCAAGGAAGAAAGAGGGGGAATTTCCGTTGGTTTAACTCTTTATAAACTCAGGCACGTGGCCAGCTAGCCTAAGAACTGGCTTCTGATTGGACAAGCCGAAAAGTAAATTGACTGCTGCAACCAATCAGCAGTAATGTCATATAACCAAACACTTTCAAAATTTCAAGTCGCTCATGCTGCTACAGATTTCCGAGTTCGATAAGATGCACATGAAAAAGGTCGGAGGTTACATCGGCCGTAACTCTATGAGAATAACATCCAAGATGATTAGTCCAAATAATACATACAATGAAACGTTTCTTAATATCGATTTATGTATCACCATTTTTTCAAGAGTTATTGTACGGGATTCAATGTTGATTTGATATGCTTCGTGAAAAGTTGACGCTCTTCATCGACAAGTTGTATTTCTTGTTTGCAAATTCTTTTTACGTTCATGTGCACTTCTGACTTCCCTTGCTTGATATTTCTTTAAAAATTAAACTCCAAATTTTCTCAGTAAGAACAAGATCTAGTAAATCTAATATATAAACGGCTATATGTCTGTCTATCGGTCGGTCTGTCGCTGTCTTCATATTTTCAAAGTCTATCTGCTCCGAAACTAAAAGTCGCAGAGCAGCACTAGGGGCCTCAAATAATTGTGTTTTTATGGGCCGTTCTTTTATGGGTCTTTAGCTGGTTAAAATTGCTTTTAAGAGGGTCAAAAATGGGTAAAAATTGAAGAAATCTTAAAACATTTGTACATTCATCTTGGTTTATGTTTAATTTTTAATCAGTTTATATGCGTATCACGTTGGTACAGTGGTAACGTCACCAGCTTTGAATGCTACAGTTTTGGTTTCAATTTTAGCTGATGGCACTTTTTTTTAACTTTTGAAATCATGACTCTTTGATAATGTATACTAAATCTAGACAAATAAAAATATCATATTTAAGCGTATTTTACGACCGGGCAAAGCCGAGCGCCCCATATCCCCACCCCGCTAGTTTATATTTTTTGGAGTATGGGAAACCTTGAATGAAAACACCATCCAGAGTTCGCGTGGATAGGTACGGAGAGTACTGGAATCGGAAAGAGGCTTATTGACAGTCATAACAAAGTAAAATAAAACAAAACATCACTGGCTAGTATCAGCGATAAATCAATGATAAGCGGCTGTTGCGAGAACGCAAATTGGTTAATGAAATAAGTAGAGAGCTCTATAAATTTGGGAAGGCTCCTTTTTACAAGACTCCAGAGAACATCGTCTGTTATTATCGATGATCGATTACTGGAAATACATAAGTCGTGTGAGTACTCCTAGTGCGAAAAATATTAGTAATACCAACAAGAGCCAAAAAACTTATTGATTTTTTTTTTCTCTAAAAAAATATCTCAAATATCAACGAAAGAAATACACCTTTAATTGGTGTCATTTTTTTGTTTGTTTGTTTGTTTGTTTTTCAATACATTTTATAATCATATTCAAATCTGATGTCATTAGAATGAAGGAATGCCAAATCTATATTATTAAGCCTCCTAGCGCGACTGTCGCGAATTTACGCCATGTGTACCACCTCTAATAGCAGACGATGCTTCACAAAAAGCTGGTTTTATTTGCAAGATTAAAAAAAAACAGCACAAATCTATACAATAAATTCAGCAATTGATTATGTGCATGGGAAAATGACAATTTTCCATGAGCGGATGGCCAGCTTCATTATAAATTCAAAATGGCCGTTGTCACAATATGAACATTACCAAAGTTTACAATTATTTTGGTAGTCCTACTGGTGTGTTACAAATATCATACACATTGTTTGGGCATACAATGAAAGATAAAGCTTTTTTAAAATGAGTGAAAAATCATTTGTCCATAAAAAAGAATCAGCGCTCGTATATGGTTAATCCTTATCTTCAAGTTTTTTTGTTGTTTTTGTAGGTACGATGGAGTACTGTTGCCACATCTGGGCAGGAGGTGCTAGAAACAGCTTATCCTGCCTTGGCAGAGTTCAAAATAGACTTCGTACCTTAGTGGGGGATGCCCTTTTCTCTTTCCTGAAGAGACGTGGCGAGCCTGTCTGTGCTTTATCGTTATTTTCATGGCAAGTGTTCAGCCAAACGCGCCAAACTTTCACGAAAAACACTCGTCTAGCCAAAACCACTATCAATAATTCCTCACACTCTTTATCTGTGCCTAAACCTAAATGTAGATTCCATGAACAAAGTTTCTTTCTAAGAACTGCACGCCTGTTGAACACTCTTCCGATTGCCTGCTTTCCAGCTGACTACAATCTGATTGTCTTGAAGTCCAACGTAAACAAGTTTTTTTTTATTTTTTATTATTGCATTTTCACCCCAAACAAGGCACATTGCCACTTTGTTGTAGGGGGCTACTATCAGGGACATAACCATCAGGGGTACTGTGTAGGAAGTTGGGCAGCAAGATGTCGGTTCACGTTGCACTTGAACTTCTTCATGTCAGTACAGTCCGGGAAGTAGGGACCCGGAAGGGAATTCCAAAATCTAGTTGTTCTCTTGCATCTAGGGATCTCTACCGTGAAGGGGTGGGATTGAGCTGCTTGTCGGGTTTGTCGGGGGTATTTACGTCGAAGGGGGCACAAGTGCTTGCAGTTCGTCAGAGCATTCACCGTTAAAGTACTTCTAGAACAGGCAGAGGGATGCAACATTTCGTCGAATGTGACAGAGGCTGAAGTTTAGCTGACAGTTCAGGACCTATCAGATTAGCGACTCTTTTTTTAACCTTGTCTAGGAGCGAGAGACTAGTGGCAGATGCACCATCCCAAATATGACAACAATACTCCATACATGGGCGAATGGTAGCCTTATAGAGGTATAGGATACTTTCAGGCGTTAATAGCTTTCTAGCACGGTAGATGAACCGCCCCCTAAGTAATCCAATTTACAAAATTCCCACTACTTATGCTGTAAACGCATTGACTAATGCATACCCATTAACCCTTATCATCGAGTGGCCTCCGGGCTTTGATAAGCGGTGATTCCTGTGTACAAATAAAAAAGATCTTGGAAAGTAGTGCTCACTAGTGAAAACATAAAAGAGTTCATTGTGAAATCAGTTGGTGTGGTTCCTAGATAATTTGATAAACTAGTGGTGAATGCTGGCGCTCATACTATATTCTAAAGAAACCCACGTTATACACATTCTCATCTTGATTATTTTTTTTAAGAATTATATTTGCGTAACATATTAAACATATTTAATAATATGGAGTTACCTCCCAATCACCTTGTGGGACTTATCCAGTTTACGACCAAATCCCCGGCACTTTCCTGTCAGCATCTTCCGACAAGTTACGTAGATGCTAACATGATTAGTCAATCAGCTGTCCAAGACAAGTTTCAATGAAAGCGTCGTTATCTTCATATTGTATGAATCCGAAGATTCTATTGTTGGCATTGGTTTCCTCGATATTTTTGTCGTCAGAATGCCTTATAGAAAGTCATCGAGTACTTACGGGAGAGATCATGAGAAGTTTGCCAACATCTAAAGTGAATGTGATTTTTTTTTTGAAGAACGAATTGGATTCGAACTAGGAACACCCAGGTTGTTAGTCTGATTAAAATGGTTTTCTTGCTGTTACTAGATGGCGAAAACTTAATATATGAAAATAATTTTGAAGCATTTAAACTACCGATCTGTTTCAAGGTAAAGGTCATATATTATGGCTGATGTGTGCACCTAATCATAATTTTCTTGCGCTCCCTTTTTATGTCGCCTCATAAAAATAAAACCGTGCACGTTTGTTTTTAAAACTTGTTTAGATATTTTGATTATGCTCTCTCTCACTCTCTCTCTCTCTCTCTCTCTCTCTCTCTCTTACTCTCCATCTGTTCTCTCTCCTTCTCTCCCTCACTCTCCCTTCTCTCTTTCTCTCTTTCCTTCTCATTCTCTTTCTCTCCCTCTCCCCTTCTCTCTCTTTCCCTCTTTCTTCCCCCCTCTCTCTCTCTCTCTCTCTCTCTCTCTCTTTCTATGTCTCTGTCTCCTTCCATTCAATCTGTAGTGACCGCTACATACGGCCGGAACAAGTCCACGGCAGAAACATTTTCATAGCAATCACCGTTTTCAACACCCACGCGCAAAGACACAACGTCCTGATCAAGCCACTCGCACGCATGGAATTAAGGAACTACGTTACGTTCCCGCGCGTAGAGTTACAGCAAAGGGGCTGAAAGTTCCGAGAATATCCCTATATAAAAATTTGCCATGAAAATCAAATCAGTTTTTCTCTTGTTTCCCAAGATTGGGTGTCAGAATAAATTCGCCACTGAGAGGCGTTAAAATCTCTCGTCTTGAATTTGCGTGCCATGACCATGCACCTTAATTCCCCATCATGGAAAATTACCATACTGAATGGGAATTTAATTCTCCATTTTTTTTAACAATGTTATTTCGAACTACTGTTTTTTTTTATGTGATTAACACACGTACACTTTCGCCCTCATGATTATGGACTGTTTATTTTTCTCTCGGAAAATAATCACATTTATTTCAAGCCACGTGTGACATTCTGGACTTAAAAATCAGTAATTTTAGACTCCATGATATTCTCACAAAATCCGTACCTTGTTAATCCTGCATAACGAACACTCGTTACAAGAAAACACTTGCGTTGGAAGATTTAAACTAATATTCCTAACACGTAAATAAATGTTGTTTATTTCATATTAATACAGTGATTTTTTTTTTTTTTTAGTTCTTTGTCACGTGTAATTATTTTCCGAAGTTATTTCTAATTTTTTTTAAATTTTATGTACGTGAGGATGTGATCTGGTGGCAGCCTTCTGTTAATCGGTGATCTCGTTAAATTTACCTTTAACGGTCCCTTTGGATACTTTCGACTTCAAGAGATTTTTGTACCTACATCCTCGGTCCTAAAAATTTATAGATCCCGATTATGAATTGGCGAACATCGACTCACACCCTTACAAATTAGTGACTCCACAGCCAGTATCTACAAATGATAACCCACCGGGGGAGTTCTACATTGGTAACCCTGACTACAAAAGCAACCGCTGCACATCCTCCTACAAGTTCCGTTCCGTTATATTTAATTCCGTGACGGTGACAGAAAAATCTTTTATATTTTACGTTTTTCTCACGGTAATATGACGTTTATAATCTCCTCGTCAACCCACCTGAAATCATACCTTGTAACTTTCCCACCTTCTGCCCTTCATTTCTTTCTTTTCGGTATTTTTTATTTTATTCTTATATGAGGCCTTAGTAAAAAAAAACAAAAAAACTTTATAATATAAATTTCATGGATATCTGTATGTCTCTCTGAACAGATATACAATATTGAAAGCAAGACCCTACAATGTACATCTACTTGCTTGTATGTATAGCTGCTTGCCTGCTGATGACTTTCTGAAACTGAAAAACTTTGCCGCTGGTATGGCATCAATGTTTGAAACAACTTATGTCTGTGAGCAAGCATTTTCAAAAACGAAGTATGTGAACTCATTATATCAAACGCGATTGACTGAACATTTGAAAGCAATTCTTTTGATTGGATGTAGCAATTCTTTTGATTGGATGCAGCAATTCTAAACCAAATATTGATATCTTGAAAGCCAAACGTTAGTTTCACAAATCTCACTAAACTTTTTTGCTGCTTAGTTTGTAAGATTCGGATATGTCCACATTATGTCTGATGCAAATATCTTTTTGGTGTTGTCGCTTTCTTTAATAACTTTTTAGTAAATAAGCCTGTAGGTTTCTTTTGTTTTTGTTCATTGCACGCGCACCATCCATGATTAGCATGGAATGCTGGGGAGTTGAATGTAAAAATCAAAGAAGCAAGCCCCTACTTGTGTGTGCTTTGTGTGGCTGTACGACTTATTTTTAGGTGGGATCTGAGAGAGAGAGAGAGATTAAAGACGGTAGCCGTGGCTTCGTAAGGTGTGGTCTGGTGGAATCGCACGCGATCACACCACCCACCGCACATATATGTAAATGAAATTCAGTCAAGTTTTTTTTTATAATAAAAAGCCTGTTCGCAGAAGTGAAAGGGACAGACGTGCTGGAAGTTGAGAGAAAAAAATTGTGACGAGGAGGAAATACAGTGACGAATTCTATCTGTGAACTTTTGTATTTTTCTCCCAAAATATTAGTCCATTTAACTGCAAATGCTAAACTTAGTTTTTCGTCTTTTTATCCAGAGCTTCTGTTCTGGCTTATATTGAATAAAATGCAACCCGCGTTCGTCATTCTTTTAGTGATCCGGCCCGCCGTAAAATAAGTTTGATGCCCGCTACCCAATACCAAGATGAAACACATATTTTCTCGAATAACATTTTGTGTGAAATTCAATTGTGGGATTAATTTATGCATAATACATTAAACATGTTTTTTTACAATATCACGTTACATGTGTTCGCTCGTAAACTGCAAACAATAAACATGTTGACGTTAGTTTTAATCCAGAAAAAAATCGAATAAAAATAGTTTTCAATTTTGAGAGCGAGGAGTTTCGAATCCCTCGACCAGTAGTAATTATCACTTCCTGCACTGATGATTGCGTAGCGATGAAACACTAGAGTCTGTAGGTATAAACAAACTATCTATTGAAAAAATATACTTATAAAGTATCTTTAAGAGATTAAAGTTGATCACTATTTACTAAATTGATAAAACGTGGTCAATTAGCATACATGCATAATTCCAAACTTATTTGTTGAATTCTCTCGTGGCCATGGATTATAACAGCCGGCTTACATGGTTTCATCAGTATATTAATTCACTTCTATTTAAATGTTAATTAACGATGGTCCAGGGAAAAACTAGCCTTGTTAACTGGGTTCTAATGGGTTAATCATCACTCCCTGCACCGATGATTGCGTAAGTATGAAGCACTAGTGTCTGTAGGTATAAAAATGATGAATATTTATTTTTAAAAAAATCTTATATATATATATATATATATATATATATATATATATATATATAGTCATCTACAAACTGTTTCGCTGTATCACAGCTTATCGGTGTGGCTAGACTAGTAGCTATGTGTGTATATATATAGGCAATTAAAGCTAGCGCATCCAATGCAATTAAAAAAAAAACACTTATCACACCTGTCAGTATCCCATATTTCTACAAATCCACTATTCACATATGCATGTACTATTGTTGTCATATCTGAGCTAGAGCATCAACCATGTCTCTCTCTCTCTCTCTCTCCCTCTCCCTCTCTCTCTCTCTCCCTCTCTCTCCAAAAGCGTATCTAATCTAGTTCCATACTGTCTACCAAACTACAGCCCATTTCCCATGGCTGCAATGTTACATCTTTCTACTTATTTACAAGTACTTCAGTGGAATCTGCTATGACGAACTTACTGCTCTGGTGTCAGTACATCTGATTACCCTAACACTCAACTAATCCTCACCCTACACTGTGGAAATCAGATGCCGGAAGGCTTTCTTCTTTAATAGCTTCTTTTCTCAAGCGGCTATCCATTGAAACTTCCTTCCTTTCCCTTGGCAGGCATAAATTTAAATGTAATGTATAGAAGCATCTCGCTGCAAACTCTCCGCTTAGGATGCTCCTATTAATATGGCTACTTATTCACAGTAGCCTTTATGTCTAAGTGGAAATACGTTATATTTGGTGTTATTTTCGGTTAAAAAAGTAACGAGGGTGTTATAGAGACATGTCAATTCCATCGTTGCTATTCCAACCTAGCTCGCACGCAGCGCACACACGGACACAATGCACAACACCCTCAAGTTTGAGACATATATGGTTATCGGCCCTTATTTCTAGAGTTGCATGTTTAAACCGATAGGTAGCGATATCGATGTTTTTCTTTTCTTTCTCAGTCTCTTTTCAGCTGGGACGTCATCCGGTATGGATGTGTGGAGATTTCTCTCTTGTGTTTTCTTTTTTCTTCTTCTTCTTTCTTTTTTTTCTTCTTTTTTTTTCTTTTTTTTTTCTTCTTTTTTTTTTCTTATAAACATGTCTTGTACCAGTTGTAATAAATTCACACGGTTTATAAGTTAGATATTTTGGTAAGCGTTGTTTCTTTGATTATTGTTCGTCCACTGCTTTTGTCCTTCTCGACGTTGTAGACAGCATCTAACAACGTCCACAACAGTGTTTTCAGCGACAATGAATTCGTCGGTTTCCTTTCTGTGCCATAAGAATAAACTGGACAGAAGGATTGTTTTCTGAAATAATTTTAATCTAAAAGCAGGAGGACTCACCAAACTATCGGAAGTCAAAATTTGTCGGTTCATGTTTAAATAAAAAAATATTCAGGAAACGAAGATTGAAATATTATAGTCAGTATATATTTTTGAAAAACATAAACATAGATTCAGTTATTGAATCTGGATTTCCATGCGATTGAATGCAAGACTAATTTCTCTCTTATGTGGCAATTTGATATTAGTTCGTTGGCAAAACAAACTAAAAGGACAGTTTTTTTTTTACAAAGGAATCACCATTTATCAAGGCCCGGAGGACACTCGAGGATAAGGGATTATATGTGTACGGTAGTAAATGTGACAATATCGTAGTAGTAAATGTGACAATATCGTAGTAATGATTGGAAGTGGAAATTTGGCAAATTGGATCACTTAAGGAGACGGCTCATCAAGAATTTGTTTACGTTGGACTTGAAGACGATCATACTGGAAAACAGGCAAATGGAAGAGAGTTCCACAGGCGTGTGCAGTTCTAAGAAAGATTTTTTCATGGAATCTAGTTTAGGTTTAGACACAGATAAAGAGTGGGGAAATTATTGAGAGTGGTTTCAGCTAGACGAGTGTTTCTCGTGAATGTTTGACGAGGTGGGCATAGATTGAAGTTAAGACGAGCACTTGCTATGAAAATAAAGCTAAAGCAGAGATAGGCTCGCAGCGTCTCTTCTATGGGAAAAAGATTCCAGGGAAGAGAAAATGTATCCACCCTAGGCTACGAAGCCAATTTTGAATTCTGTCAAGGTAGAATACGGTACTTCTGGCAGTTTCTGCCCAGATGTGGCAACAGAACTCCATCCTTGGACGTACCTGGATCGTATATAGGTAAAGAATTGCTTCAGCAGTGAGATATCTAATGGAGCGGTAGAACGATCGCACCATTTTTCCAGCGACCTTGGCAACGGATGTTATGTAAGTGTTCCATTTCAGATCAAAAGTAATGGTCAGATCTAGAAGCTTGTCAAAACATAGAGCCTCCCCAAGACGAGGGGCATTCATTTCAATTGATTCCAGACGGTGAATAGAGCGTTGATGATGTAAAGATAGAAACTTTGTTTTAGATGCATTAAATAAACCAGCCACCTCTTTCTCCGATTGCACCACGTGCTCAAGACCAGAGGATAGAGAATCAAAGAGAACTTGGTCATTTACGACCTTTGAAGTGTTGCCATAGATAGTAGTGTCGTCGGCATAAATGTCTACGAATGATCTTAGGATGTGATTTAGGAGATTAAATTTCTCCTCTCTTTTGCTTCGCTCGTCTCTGTATCTCACTCGTTTTGACCCTCTCTTTTTCTTTCTTTCTTTCTTTCTCTTTTTTTATCTTCCTTTATTCTCTCCGTCTCTTTTTCTCTCTTTATCAACGTCTTATTTCTCCTCTACTGCACTGTTTGTGTTTTGTGTAACAGCCCATGACATGCGTGTCAACGCACTAGCACATTTTGCCTTGCTCTCTCTCCGCCCCCTATCTCTCTCTCTCTCTCTCTCTCTCTCTCTCTTTCTCGCTCTTTTACGTTCATTCTCTTTTTTCTCTCTTCCACCCTCTCTCTCTCTCTCTCTCTCTCTCTCTCTCTCTCTCTCTCTCTCTCTCTTTATCGCCGTCTTTCTTCCCCTCTTCTACTGTTCGGTTTTTGTGTAACAGCCCGTGTCATGCGTGTCAACGCACTAACACGCCCATATTAAATCTTATCTCGTGTTGCATCTTGTTTTCGTGGCCAAGTACACAAATAAATACTTGCTTTAAGATTCGCGAGGCTATCGACGCATACAAAATAAAACGAAAAAAACAAACAAAAAAAACAACAAACAAAGCATGTTTTGTTGTAACCAGCATAATTCTATCTTTTTAAACAGGGGTACAATAAAATTTTAAATGTAATATAAAACTATCTCTATTTGGAAGTGGGTGAGTACAACTCCAACTGAAAAACAAACCAAAGAAATTTAGAAAAATAATTTTCTTTTTGGATAAAATAATATTAAACTTTTTTTTTTTTTTTTTTTTTAATGCATTATGAACAGATAAGAAACACATGCCGATTAAAAAGTGTAGAGATAAAGGGCGTCGTTGGTCATCCTTGGTCTCAGATAAGGGTTAAGAGTTTTCAGTAGTCAATTGGACATTATAGTAATCGCTAGTAATGGAAATTCGGTGAATTTGTTAACTTATGTGGAACGGCTCATCAAGAACTTGTTTACGTTGGACTTGAAGACAATCAGATTATAGTCAGCTGGAAAGCACGAAAACAGAAGACAGTTCCACGGACGTGCACTTCTAAGAAAGAAGCTTTGTTCATGGAATCTACGTTTAGGTTTAGGCACAGATAAAGAGTGGGGGAATTATTGATAGTGCTATCAACTAGACGAGTGTTTCTTGTGAAAGTTTGGCGAGTGGAGACCATAGATTGAAGCTCAGTCGAGCACTTACCATGAAAATAACGATAAAGCAGAGACAAACTCGCAACATCTCTTCTGTGATAGAGGTTCCAAGGAATAGAAAAGGACATCTCCTACGAGGCTACGAAGTCTATTTTGAACTCTATCAAGGCAGGACAAGTCCTTTCTAGCAGCTTCTGCCCAGATGTTGCAACAGTACTCCATCCTTGGACGTATCTGGCCCTTATATAGATAGAGAATTGCATCAACAGTGAGATATCTACTGGATCAATAGAAGGATCCCACCATTTTCTCAGCGGCCTTGGCAACAAATTTGATGTACGTGTTCCATTTCAGATAAGGAGTAAAGGTCAAGCTCAGAAGCTTATCACAACATGACACCTCCCCAAGACGAGAGCCATTCATTTCAATTCATCTCAAAATTAGAAGTATCTCGGTTACCATAATATTCACTCCAGGAATTGTCCTAGTTAAGATAAATCCAAATTCGAAAAAAAAAAAAAAATTGAATTATGTACAGTAATAACATTTAATTGGCGAGGGAAGCAACAAAAATTAGTTAGTAAAGCCCTCACAACCCTTTTTGAATAATAGATCAACCACTTTTTTTCTAAGTGGGATCTAAGTGTGGTTAAAAGAAAGAGGTGGACGCGGGGCTAGAGTCATTCCAAGTTGAGTGCACATTGGGGATAAAGGCCAAGGATAAAAAGAAATAAAGGTTGAGAGTTGGAGGCTTTCTATTGTCAAGGAGGGAGTGGGGGTCATTCATTCCACTAGCTAAGAGTTAATGCGTGTATATGCTTCTCTATACTTGTCTTTCCCTCGATGTAGTAGCTAGGTGGTTAACGATACACACTGAAAATCTGGGCGCTCCAAGTTCGAATCCAGTTCGTTCCTCGGAAATATGTTCGTCGAACCCACAATTAACGCAGTATCTAATCTCCTGGAGAGACGGTTAATAAAATAACGCACTCGTATAGTGTTAATGGAATGTTGTCCAGCTGCGACTTGTTGAGGAAAGGGGGAAAAATCAATAAATTGGAATGTATTATTATATCACGCGTTGTTTTTACACAAGTTACGAAATTCACGGACATTATGAGAAAGAGAAAAAGAGAGAGAGGGGGGGGTTATATATATGTATTGATATATGTATATAGTAAAATGGGTTAAACTATTTATAAGGGATAACATTTGCATTATCTGACAAACGCAATACAAAAGACTAACAATTCTTATTGTATGGTAGCATTACACACACACACACACACACACACACACACACGCACGCACGCACGCACGCACGCACACATACACACACGCGCGCAAATATTTAGAAGCAATCCCTAGAAGACCAAGCTGTAACGAAATACAGATAGCAGCCATAAAGGGAACAGCATCTATTCTTAAAAGAGCCCTCAGATATAAATTTAAATCATAACAGAATTAAGTGTAAGCTCCAGGAGGGAGCCCCTTGATCTCTTAAAACTTACTGAAGTTAAAAAAAAAAAAAAAAGGTATAAGTGAGAACGTGTGTGTGTGTGGGGGGGGGTATTTTAAACTAATATACTCAACGAATATTTGGTCTACGGATTTGAAATTTGGTGAATAGAGTATTCAGAAATGTGAAAAAGTTTTAATCGATTTTTATCCGGCAAAAAATGGGTGCTAAGGAGTTAACATTGAAAAATTGATACGTGTGGAGGAGATCGGATTTTTATCTGTTTGTCAGCTGTTTCACGAATGCGCACGAGTTAATGGTTTACACGACAGATTTCTTATATTAATGCTCGAACATGACTCGAATCCCTCGCTTTTGGGGACAAAATAGGGCATTTTTGTATAAACAAGGGTTTTTTTGGGGAGGGGGGTTAAAAATTTAATTCAATATCTTAGGGCTTTACTAATTATCGGTGAAATAGACCCATAAAACTAATATTTATCTGTGAAGGGATTTTTACAATGAATTTATTTAACTTCAAAATTTAGCTGAATTTGTTAGCTTCTGCATGTCGCCGTGAAAACATTTTTCATTATAACTTTTTTTTTTTTCACATGTACAAATATTTTTTTTTATTTTGGAAATTAACGTTTGGTTTTAATCTTTCAAATACGATCAAAAATTAGTCGGAAACCTTCAAAAAAATATAAGCCGGCTTTCACAACTATGCCCCTTATCTTTTTTTCCCGCCATTATTTTCCTGCGCCTATTGTTTATTAAATTGTTAGGTAATTAAATTTACTAGAAAAACATTTTTAAACGTAGTAATCAAATACTTACTTTATTAAATAATTCGAAATAAGAAAAAATATTTTTTGTTGTAATTTAATTTTTTTTTTTGTGTGCAATAATTTATAGCAGTTTGAAATAGATTAAACATTAAAAAAAAAAAAGAAAACGTTGTTAATGACCGTTTTTGGTAGGAAAAAATCCAGTGATATCGGCCTACTGCTATGAATTCGGAATGAGGGCATGTGAGCGAGAAAAAGCAAAAGTAGTTCAGGAAGACGTCTCCTACAGGAGAACCCATTGTCACAACTAAAAAGGCGCATTCACTCAATACAAGCTTAATGAAAAACAAATACCAGGCGATGACAATATTTGCACATGAGTTTCAGCCATCATTCATCCATCCTATAATGAGGATAAATGTGTATCAATTTGTATATAGATTAATATATGTACATTCATCAGGTCACACAAAAGCTAGCGCGTAAAATACTTGCTTTTCTCTAAGCGCCGGAAGAAACCATTTAAACTGATTTCGGGAAGCGAGAAAGAAAATAGTTACTCATAAAACAGCCTCAGACTTACTTTACTCCGTCAGCTGAAATGAATTCTGAAAGACATCCTCGATTCTGTAGTAAAAAACACCGGTGAGTATTTTTTAAATGTTTTTTTTTTTATATATATATAAACATTTCATAAAAAAATGCAAAATATTTTTTTACATTTTTTTTTATAAACATTCCATAAAAAATGAGAAATATTTATTTATTTATTTTGCAAAATTAAAGTCTATCGGAATTTTATGATTTCATTAAAGTATTTTAGTAATACATGCGAGTGCGAACACTGGCGAAGGGGGAGAACTTGAATGCCTACTAAATTTATCCTCGAGTGTCTAAGGTCTCTCTGTGCAGAGGTTTGTCAGAACAACCTGGCATGAAGATACTTTTTCCATAGAAGTAAACCCTGACCAAATATTCAAAATCACATTGTATTCACAGCCCAAATAAGATCTTTTTATAGCTAATCCACATTAGCTTTTACAAGGAATGGTGCACCTTCTCCAAGCGATGTTAACTCAGGTAGCAGCACGAAGCTGGATACTCAACCAGACCTGATGAATTCTTGTTCTGGAATCCAGTAAGACCAAAAAATAACAAAACGAAAGATATACTACAACATATGAAAATGGTTAATTGGGAAGAAAATTATGTTATAGATTTCTTTACTAACTCAGTGTTTGAGAGATAAAGAGGTTTAATGGAACATTCGAATATCTATGTATCTCATATAGAGTTCAAGTGTTTACCCCGGGTAGTGGGCCCCTTGATTTCTGAGAACTTCGACTGAAGTAAAATAAAACAAAAAACGAAGAAAAAAATGTCTTCATTAATTAGGAAGAGTGTACATGAGTGTGTGTGTATACATATAATATGTATGCGTGTATATATATATATATATATATATATATATATATATATATATATATATATATATATATATATATATATATATATATATATATCTTGGATTTTTTACCCTTCACCGGACTATCCATTCATGTGAAATCTTTTTATCATTTTTCTTTTACCTCCTACTCCCCTTACCTCACCCTTTTTTTTTAACCAAGTAAGATCTGTGACTTACTTGTAGTTTCACTAAATACTTTTACATTCAAAATACGATCCCGCATTTTGCTAATTCCTGCCCTCTGATGAGAAGGAGAGTATTTCTTCGAAACTCCGCGGATTAAGGACTATCCACTTATCTTGTGCTTCCTTTTTAAAATTAAATATGTTTTTAACTCTTTTTCAAGATGTCTTTTAACATGTTTTATTAATCATTTTTTCATATATATATATATATATATATATATATATATATATATATATATATATATATATATATCTGAATATATGCATATAAACTTAACACGGTAATTTTTCATGCGGAAGTGTTCGATAGAAAAAATGCGGTAAAATAAGTTAAATGAATTATTTATTGTTATCGATTAGTTAAAAAGATACTAGGACAGTTATATATAATAAGATGCGCTGCTTTGATTAAGTTTTGTTTCCCAAATAATTTCCTAAAAGCCGCTTGCGAAACTTTAATTTTCATAATATAAATATATAGTGGGGAGATAGGCATATATTTATGTTGAACATATTTACAAGGTTTGTGAGTTTCAGTTGTTCCTCTACGTTCATACGCGTGCCAAGTTTCGTATTTTCTCTTCTTAGACAACTGTGTTAATTACATCCGTTGGCTGAAGCGGTTCGTCTATATCAATTAATTGTACTAATTGACATAGGATTGTGTGTTCTGAGTGAATGGAAAGGTTAACTGACAATGAAGCGTACGAAATGAATGGTGGAAAAGAGAGAGAAGAGAAAGGAGAGAAAAGAAAAGATGAACCTTTGAAAAGAGAAAGGAAGAGGGACACGATAGGAATAAATGGGTGAGAAAAGAAAAATAAGGAAGCACAAAGAAAGGAAACAAACATACAAACAAAAGGCAGGAAAAAAAGGAGGAACGAACAATGATAAAAGCGAAAGTCCACGAACAAAGCTTCTTTCCTGTAACTGCCAGCCCGTAGAACACTGTTCCATTGGCCTACTTCCCGGCCGTTTACAGTATGATTGTCTTCAAGTCTAATGCAAACAAGTTCTTGTTGAACTGTCCCCTTAACTTACAAGGCCACCATTCGCCCATGTATGGAGTACTGTTGTCACATTTGGGCTCTTAGACAGGTTACAAAAGAGAGTTGCTCTCGTACTGTCAGCTAGGCTTCAACCTCTGTCTCATCGACCTCCCTCTTCCCGTTTTACAAGTATTTTAATGATAGGTGCTCCGACGAACTATAAGCCCTTGTACCTCCTCGATGTAAATACTCTCGATAAGCAGCAAAATCTCACCCCTACACAGAGATATCCGGATGCCAGAAAACTTTCTACTCTAATAGTTTCTTCCCTAGGACTGCTAGGCATTAGTATCCCCTTCCGGGTCCCTGCTTCCCCGACTGTATTGACATGCAGAAGTTAAAGTGTAATGTAAACATACATCTTGCTACTCAACTCCCTACATAGTATTCCTGCAAATTATGTCCCAAATACTAGCCAGCTACATCAAAGTTGTACTGTAACTTGTTCGGGGTGCAAATGCAATTAAAAAAAAAAAAAAAACTTGCACCATTAACGATTACTACACTATCATATTACATTCATTAACCTTTATCCTCGAGTGGCTTTCGAGCCTTGATAAGTGGCGATTACCTTGCAAAAAGAAAAAAAAAGGTATAACATAAATGGTGAGAGAAAGGCGGGTATTGACTGAGAAAAAAGTGCTCTCGAAAGAAATGGAATTTGGAATAAAATAATAAGGAACAGAATAGAATTAGGAAAGAGGAGAAATAACGAAAGTACGAGAAGCGGAAGAAGAAAAGAATGAAAAAAAAATAGAATAGCAGAGAAAAGAAAAATTAACCCAAGTAAAAACACACACACAAAAAAAAAACTTACAAATGAAAAAGGGGAGCAAAATTGATCTAACAACCGAATTCAATATTAAACAAGTGCGAGATGCCAAGATTATCTCTAGACTAACATTGTCGTGCTGTGCAAGCTGTTTAAAACTATTTATACTTAGGCTTTGGTTTTCCCTGTACTTGCCATCTACAAGGTTTCTTCCTAAAGTAAAGCCTCCTATTTTTTTAACTGAAAAGGTTGAAGAGCTACAAACACGGAAGTGGTACCATTATAACGAGCGACCATTTATGCTCCAGAGTTTATCGTTCTACATAGTGATCACAATTCTCAATTCAGTTTTGCCAGGAATCCAATGACACATCTCTGCTTCTGGTGCACATCCATGATAGCGGTTGCTTTATAGAAGTCTCACACAGTCAATATTTGGAACAGAGAGATGAAATTTTTAGATCATGAATGCATAAGATTAGTAATCATAACAGTTCAATTTGCAATACCCAATGATTCATGTTCAGTAGAATGTTCCTTATAGAGTTGTAGTTTATTTAATTGTTGGATTATTGTCAAATTGCGTTCATAGTCATGCGCTGAAACACAAAGATGAAACTTTCAAGTCGTGAATGCAGAAGTTCGGTGCAGTTAGTAATCCGTGACGATTTGATATAAATTTTCTGAATTGTTGAGATGGCGATTGATAATTTGTATTATTTGGATTGTTCGGACTACTGTTCTCGTCTTAGTTGCTAGTCTCACAATGTTTCTGCTGATGTAACCTCTAACCGTCTTATGTTTTTGTTATTTCCACCACCACCACCCCAATGAACCACAGTCATTAGAATTCTAATGATTATTTTTTTTAACAAAATTCAGAAACATATCATTCAAACACTGCCGTAGTCGAATATATGGTTATGTATCAGTTTTAGTCATTTAGAACTGCATTAAAGCTTCATCGCTCACTCATTTTTCGACTACATTTCAAACAATTTCTACAGTTTATAGATCACCTTCTCAGTTATAATGTAAAATAAAAAAAACTTAAATTTTCGTTCAGTAAAACAAAAGCTATGATGAATTTACTAGTGTTCAAACGTAAGTTGAGCTGGTTTCCATAGCAACTACGTCACTTCAGCGACTACTGTTGCTACCAATTTACCGCTTTCGCGAAAACAGAAGTAACAAGTGAAACAGAGAATGAAAGAATGAAAGGGAGATAATTGGGGGATTTTATTGAAAGCAGTCGAGTGCCGTACATTGTTATTATATATGGGTATGTTGTGTTTATAGGGGCAAAAATACGACTTAAATTAAACAAAGAACAAGTGAATTTACTAAGTTTTGAAAAATCATGAAATACAATAGAAAAATGCGAGCATGAAAAGTAATATGGTTAAGCTTAAACATGGAAAAGAAAAGGACAAGATATTCTAGTAAAAAATATAAATTTATAATGTAAAATATTGCAGCATTAAGAATTTCTTTTTTTGTTTTTTTAATTCAATTTAACATTATATAATCAATTCGTAATGCTGCAATATTTCAAGTTATAAATTTATTATACTTTTTGCTAGAATATATTGTCCTTTTCTTTTCCATGTTTAAGATTGACCATATTATTTTCATGTTCGCATTTTTCTTTTGTAATATATATATTATATTATATTATATTATATTATATTATATTATATATATTATATTATATTATATATATTATATTATATTATATACATTATATTATATTATATACATTATATTATATTATATACATTATATTATATTATATACATTATATTATATATATTATATATATATTATATTATATATATTATATTATATATATTATATATATTATATTATATATATTATATATATTATATTATATATATATCATATATATACATTATATATTATCGCCCCATTAGCCTCCTCCCACTTTTTGCCAAAATATTTGAGACCATAATTAACAATGCTCTAGTCCATCATCTTACAGATGCTAAACTACTGACTGACAAACAATATGGATTTAGACAAGCCCGTTCCACAGCAGACATCCTAACTGTGATCTCTGAACGTATATACCATTCACTGGACAAAGCGGGGGAGGGCAGAGCGGTAGCTCTAGATATATCTAAGGCTTTTGACAGGGTATTGCATGAGGGTCTCCTCAGTAAAATCAGATCATACGGTATCACTGGTAGAATACTTAACATAATTAAATCCTTCTTAGATAAGAGAAAAATCCAGGTTGTCCTCGACGGTCGTACATCTAAACAATATGATATAAATGCGGGGGTGACCCAGGGTTCAATCCTTGGACCTCTATTGTTCCTGATATTCATAAATGACCTCCCCGACAACATTGCCTCTAAGATGGGTATATATGCTGATGACACTACACTCTATGGCAGGCACGACAGGAAGACGAATGAACACATTTCTAAAGAAATGGCAGAAACACTAGAGGAAGACCTCCAATCTGTAGTGGAATGGGAACAAAAGTGGTTGGTCGCGTTCAATGCTGCCAAGACTAAACTAGTTTCCTTCAATAATTACAAGAAACCCTCTCTACCACCCATAACAATGGCCAACGACTCTTTATCTGAGAGTCCATCTTTCAAACTCCTTGGCCTAACGTTCACAGGAAACATGAGTTGGAACAATTACATTGAAGGCATTGCCAGGGCCGCTGCAAGAAAGGTAGGCTCTCTCTACCGTGCTAGAAAACTACTAACACCCGAAAGTATCCTGTACCTCTATAAGGCCACCATTCGCCCATGTATGGAGTATTGCTGCCACATCTGGGCTGGTGCATCTGCTACTAGTCTCTCGCTCCTTGACAAGGTTCAAAAGAGAGTCGCAAACCTGATAGGCCCTGAACTGGCATGTAAGCTTCAGCCTCTGTCCCATCGACGAAACGTTGCATCCCTCTGCCTTTTCTACAAGTATTTTAGTGGTGAATGCTCTGACGAACTGCAATCACTTGTGCCCCCACGACGTGAGCACCCTCGACAAACCCGACAGGCTGCTAAATCCCACCCCCACACTGTAAAGATCCCTAGATGTAAAAGATCTTTTTACTCCAATAGTTTCTTCCCCAGAACCGCTAGACTCTGGAATTCCATTCCAGGTCCCAGCTTCCCCAACAGTACTGACGTGCAGAAGTTCAAGTGTAACGTGAACCGACACCTTGCTGCCGAAATCCCTACATAGTACCCCAGTA